>NW_028327181.1:12628333-12786527 GCF_987537825.1 Furipterus horrens
GACAGTCAGAGAGTTAAGACCTTCATGCTTAACATACTCCATGAACATATCATTTGGTATAAAATGCAATGCCCAATTTACTTTAAAACCAGGGATGCCTCAACATCCATATTAGAGTGTTTATCTTCCCAAGGAAGGGCAGTGATCACTGGCATGGGCATTGGAACCAGAAGGACCAGGGTTTGCATCCCAACTTCATCATTAACTGGCTGGTGGTGACCTTGGCCAATACTCAAGCTGGCCTTTGCAAATCTCATTCTATCATCTGTATAAAGGAGACATCACCAGCTACCACCCCTCAGGGTTGGGGTTGTAAGAAATGATTGAAGATTTGCATGTACAGCACTTAGCACAATGCCTAGCTTTCATTAAGGGGTAACTGTCTAGTTATTGCTGTTATTGTGGTTGTCATCGTGGTAACAGTATCCTGCATTTGCTTCTAGAGATAACATCTCCCTCCTCAGCTCCCAGCCAGAGGGAAGTCTGCAGTCCTGGTTGAGTTGTACTCTGTCGCTGGCCACAGACACCATGAGGAGCCCCTCCCGACAGTCAGCCATCAGCAGCCCCATTCTCAGCCCCAGGTAAGAGTATCTCCTTGTTGCCTCTGGATGGCCAATGTCTCAAAGACTCTCAGACTATGCAGGTTGTTGTGCAGGCCACCCATTTCCTCTGGACTACGTGAGGACAATGAGCGTCCAGACAGTTTGAGATACGACCCTGCCACTTCCTAGGCAGGTCAGTTACCTTCTGAGCCTCACTTCCTCATCTGAAGAACAGGAAACAATTGTGTTCACTGCCCCAACAGTTGAAATGATGAGAACTTAATGCAGTTCTCCACAAGGCATGCTTTTCCAATGATTTGGAATAGCATGAGTGAACATGTTTTTAAATAGCTATGCATTTATTATAGTTGCCTTCTATCTAAAGCAAGTTCTTCTTGTTTTCCATGTGTAGATAGTTCTAGATTTAAAAATATTTATCAACATATTCAGCTAATTTTTTTTTTAAATGGTGAGTCAGGATAAAGACAGTTTGGATGATTTCTCCTTAGGAGATTTTAGTTTTGCTTGCATATCAGGCTTTTGTATTTTCCCTGCCACAGAGGGAGATGAATTACTTCATAGCCTGAGATGGGACCCGCACAGATCTATGGGGTTGCCCACAATAGGTTGTTCCAACAAAGGAGCCTTGGGATTCACCCTTAGCTGTAGGACTTCTGTCCATCTTCCCTCTTGCTTTTCAGTCCCGTTCCTCTCAGCTCATTTGCGTTTCCTTTTCAAGGGTGGCCCTCTTGTAATTGGGGGCTAATGACCATAAATCAGAAAGTATAGATTAAGCAGATGCGTAATTAAGATGAAATGCCTACTGCTCTGTGATACCAGCAGAATCAATGTGGTAAGACAGGAAAATCACAGAGAAATGGAGCAAGCCCAGACAACCCCTTGCCGACTTGAAATGTGTGCTCTCTGAAGCAGGGAGTTGTCTCTACAAAAAGAAGGGTGGAAGTGTACGCTAGCCTTTGGGGATGTTCGGTGAATGGCTGGTGGGCTCAGGGCTGCAGACCATCTTAGGCAGAAAGAGTTGATGTTGAAATGATTAAAGAGAGCCTCCAAGAATGGGGTGCATCTGGGGAGTTAATGAAAACAAGACGATCTGATTACTGCACTTAATTAATAACAAAGGCCTGTACAGAGAAGGAGCCATGTCCTCTGTTAACCCCAGATGATGAGGACCTTTTCTCTCCCGATAACTCAATACTTTTGTGTTTCCCTGTCAGCCAGTGTTAAGGCAACAGAAGCAGAACGGGAGGTGGCCAGAGCACAGTGTGAATGTTCATTAACATAATCTCCGAGTTTCATCATTATAACTGTATTAGGCGGCACGATAAGGAGCCTCAGCCCTTGGCTTACACTCTGTCAAGGGTTTGGCAGTCTGGGAGATGGGAGGTGGCTGTGGTTTTGGTACGTGGTCTGAAGTCAGAGAGTCTGGATTCCAACCCTGTATTTATTCCTCCGCAGCTGTGAGATTTGGGGCAGGTTGCTTAACTTCTCTGTTTGTGTTTCCTCATGAGTAAATCCAGGTTGTTGTCAAGGTTAATGAGATGGTTTGGAAGCCGGGCTTCATGCTGAGCCTGGTGTCTGGAAAGAGCTCGAGGAAATGAGCTGCTTTGTTAGTGTCAGGACTTACTTGATGCCAGAGGACCTCAAGGCAGACATCATTAGCCCCATGTTACAGAACAGGCATCTGAGACCCAGCTCCCATGGCCACTCCTCAGGCAGAGGCAGTCCTGAGCCTTCCCAGGCAGCCCTCTCCAGAGCCTCTTCCTCTGTTCTCTGTCCTCCCCTTCCAAGTCCTCGGTGTCCAGCTCAGTTAAGAGCAGAGGTGCCTGCACCAAGGACAGTGATGCAGGGGAGGACTGCAAGCTCCTTGTCTGCTTTCTTTATGTCACTGTCCCTAGGGCTGACACACAGTTGGTGTTCGATAAATGCTCGCTGAGAGACTGAGTGTAAGATCAAGGCTGAAGCAGAAATAATAACCATACTTGGTTATAGCTCAGCAACTACGCTTAATATTTCTGCTCCAGCCTTGATGTGACTCAGAGAGGGTTGGTGATTTGCTCAGTGTTCCACAGCAGGTAAGTGGAAGAGTCAGGATTTGAACCCAGGTTTCAGTTCCTCCAAAACCAGTATTTGTATTTGCCACACTGCATGGCTCGCTCACGTTTACCCAGGGGGTGGATCACTCATCAGGCAAAATTTGTTGGCAAAGAGCTGGCTTGTTATTAATATTAAAACTGCATAAGAGTTATTCAACATCCAACATTCATCCAAAAGATATTATTGAGTCCCTGCTGAGTGCCAGATCCGATGGTGTTAAGCCCTGAAATTTTTGAGCCCTGTCATTGGACTTAAGTTTACAATGTAAAGATTCTAGAACTTCTGAGTTGCTCATTACACAGATAGAGAAAACTGAGGTCTGCAGAAGGAAATATCTTAGCCAAGTTTATAGTAAGGATTGACCTAGAGTTCAGATGCCTTGACTTCCAGCTCTTTCTATTCATAGATTCACAAGTAATCCGTGGCTACATCCCCCTTTCAAGAACTTAAAATATAACTGAGAAGGTAAAAATTCCCTTGGCAAGCACTCCAATTTCAGCTCCCTTTTCAGCGGTATTAATCACCTTCAGTTTGGCATGTATCCTTCCATACCTTTCTCTATATGTTTATAAATATATATGTTCTTGTAGTAAATAATAGTGTATTCATAGGCTTTTTAAAAACGTAAGTGATAGGATGCAATATTACGTATATTTATGCTATACATAAATTCTTACCTTGTACTTCTTTCCCTCGACCATAGACTCTGGCAACCTTTTCTTATCACTACACCTAAGCCTATCACATTATTTTGAATTTCTATAAAATATCTTAAAGTTATGCCATTGTTTTTCAACTATAGCCTTCTTGTTTCACCTTTAGTTGCCTCCGGGTACTTGCTATTAACCCATAAGGCTTCAAAACACACACATCATTATGCACATGGGTCAGTGGTTCTCTGGGTCAAAGGGCATTTGCATTTTAAACTTGACCAGATACTAGCAGGTCACCCCAGTGTCCCTTCTGTGCAGTAGTAGACAATGAAACTTCTGTATCTCATCCCATATTATCGGGCACATCACAGAGTTCAATAAACAAGTCTCTTAAACATTTCCAATTTGACTGAGAAAGGTCACTCTAAAACCAAGAGAGGGAGAAAGCAGTCTTCTGCCAAAAAAAAAAAAAAAAAGGCATTCTCCGTATTATTTATAAGGGGACATCAACTCCAGAGAAATACAGCTCAAGATTTTGTGATTTGTTGCCCCAGAATTGTGCAGCTGCTGCTGATAAATGCAAGAGCTTTTGGAGACAGAGATACTTATTATCCAGTGGCCCCCAGAGTGGGAGTTTATGGGTTTGGTGGTGGCAGCCACACTTGGCTCGTGAGTGTCTCTTAACATTTGCCTACAGGTGGTGTCAGGGCTATGCAGGGGCTGGCATCTCGCCTGGGCCCCTGCTGAGTCCCTGCCTCTCCTTCCTGCCCTCCAGGGCCATTGCCCTTCTAGAGAGTGGGAACGGGCCTCTCTCCACTTCCTTCTTGTCCTCATAACACATCAGCTTCCCAAAGAGGGTCCAAGCCCCGTGTCCCTGTGGACCCCTGCCTTCATGCCCAATAGAAACACACCTTTGTAGCCTTGTGAAGTCCAAATAAAATTGTTTGTATCCTGGTCAGGGACCACATTCATCCCTAAATTTCAACAACTGAGATCTATCACTGCATAGATTGGTGATGCTGCGACTTGAATTTATTACCAAGCGTGGCTCTCCACTGTTGCGGTTGGACGTGTACCATATTGCTGTGCGAGCGTGGAGATTATTGTATAAATTATTCTCACTCACATAATCATCGTGATTTTAATTACTGTGTAATCTTCGCTAATTACTGTTGTATGTATCATTTGCTTTGGTGCCGATGTAACACAACTGCTTTTCCTTTGCCTAAAAAATGGCATTACCACGTTTTCTTTTTCTGGGGAAAAATTGCTTTCTGTAAACATTCACAGCCCCCCCTACTCTTGGCTTGCGGTTCTTAGTTTAAAAGTAATTGATTTAGACACCACCCCTCCCTCTTTTTGCCTCCCTGTTGACTTTTATTTGGATAAGGCTGGCTTAAATTAATAACAAGGTCTAAATTATAGGGTATTGTTTTAAAAATAAAGTTGTATTACTTTCAAGGAAAGGCAATTACTTCTGCAGAAGTGGAAGCCAAGGATGGGTCACGTGAAGCCTGCTTAAATTATTAGATATGACTTCTTTGTAATTAGTTCATTAATTATGTGAATATGCATGGATGGTACTTGCATTAAAAATAGCTTGTTCTCAAAGTAGGCTAAGCATCCATGCTAATCTTATTTCAATAGTACATTTATTTACTGGTCTCTGCCTTCATAGAACCAGAGCTCAGGCTCATTTTCATTCACTCCGAATGCACTTAATGAAAGGGCCTCTCGTGAATATCATTTTATGTCTTCTTAGGACAAAAGGGTTCTTTACAGTTTTCTCAGTATTCGGAAGCTTAGTGGAAAAAATGTTAAAAATGAATGTGTGGAAATGTTCAATGCAAACACATCAATGGTTGGACCCAAGGCCTGAGCAAGTAAAACCAGTCAGTCTCTGTCCAAGATTCATCCTCCAACCAACATCCCTCTTGCATGCGTTTCCATGGGGTACAGGGCTGTGTCTTGTCTAGGACTCGAGCTCTTGGGTGGTAAGTCTGTGGACCCCTCGGGAATTTTGAGGCTCGCCTACGTTAACTGCAAGTTTGTAAGTTCATGTAAAGCCCTTTGGATTAATCATTGATGGTTCAAAACATTGTTTTAGAATCTGTGGTTCTCTCACTGAGCTTGTTATTGAAATATATATCGGCAGCCGTCCGTCTCGAGAGACGATGGTGTAGCTTCTTAAGAGTCTATCTGCACCGCCGAGAATGGCTGTGCAGTCCGACTCGGGAGTGACACGGTATCTGTCTCCTCCCGTGTTGAATCGACATCTTGCGATGACGCTGAAGCTACAGAGCCTGGGCAGGGTAATATGGAGGGTCTGCTGTTGCCCATGCAGCAGACCCCCCCTCTCTTCACAGCTGAAGGGTCCAAGGGAAAGACGGAGTCAATACAGCTTGGCTTCAGGTGCGCCGCAGGAGTTGCCGGTGTTGACTACAACGTCAAACCGCCTTAGGGACTCCGGCTCCGGATTTTCTGTCGGGGTTTACTCCCTTAGCCTTTCCCCTGAAGAGGTATGCCGCAAGGCAGCAGAGGTTTTTTGGAGTCAGAGTTTTCCTTCTCTGATGTGCCCTGACTGGAAGATCGAACCAGCGACACTTAGCTCGCAGGCCGACGCTCAATCCACTGAGCCAAACCAGCCAGGGTTAACAACATACGTATACAGTACCGCAAAATCCCGCTATATAGCAAAAAACCCGCGATAAATAATTAAGTATAATATTTTAAAAAATCCCGCGATACGGTGAGGCCGCGATAAGTGAGCTGCGCGATAGAGAGGGACCACTGTATTCTACTTCAGTAAATATCGTCAAAATGGTTGTGCCCGTTCCCACTGCCACCAGCAATGAATGAGTTCCAGATGCTCTGCATCCTTGTCAGCACTTGGATTGTAATTGTAAAAAAGTTTAACTCTTCAGTGGATATCAGGGGTTGTTCTTTCCTGAGCTGATTTTGGCTTTAATTTGCATGTTTCTGATAAATAAACCTTTCTATGCACTTATACATTCATTTGGATATACTCTTTAGTGAAATGTTTGATGAAGTCGTTTGCTCATTTTTTTTCTGTTGGGTTGTCTTTTTATTGATTTGTAAAAGTGCTTAATGTATTCTAGACACAAGTCCTTTCTTGAGTATGCGAATCTACTCCCATTCAGTGGCTTGCCTTTTTCGCTCTCCTAATGGTTCATTTTGACGAACAGAAGTTTTTCATTTTTATGTAAACAGATTTAGAATTTGTTTCCTCTGTGGTTAGCACTTTTAATATAATGTTGCAGAATTATTTGCCTAGTCCCAAATCATGAAATTATCCTCTATGTTTTCTTGCCAAAGTTGTGTTGATTTAACTTTTATAGATAGATATACAGTTCATTAGGAAATGATATTTATTTATGGTGTGAGGTAGGGGATAAGATTCATTGCCATGTGGATATCCAATTGGTTAAGCATATGTATTTTAAAATAAATAATATTTCCATTTTATTACTTGTCCATTTTTGAGCTGATTTAATGTGTCCTTAATTAATATAGCTTTAAATAGTAAATATTGACATCTGGAAGTATGTATTCCCTGGATTAGCTCTTCTTCCTCAAGATCAGCAGATGACTCCAGGGGAAAGTGTTCCGTGATGCTGGGCTCACCTCATGTCCTTCCCTTTTCCAGAACGTGGCCCTTTAAGTCCTGTCTGCTTTGATGACTCTCCAATGCCTTTAAATGTAAATTTAGCTTTTCTGGTTTTTCTAAGTGAGGATTTTCTCTGACACAGCTAGTCTGCTATATCTGAAAGCTGAAGGCTAACCTAGGCATTTTTACTCCCTTTGCTGAGTAGACATTTCTGCCTTCGTTTCTATGCCCAGGAGGACATGAACATTCGCTTGTCTTTCCTTTCAGTCATAACTTGGCGAATCTACTCCCTGCCCTTGAGTTTAAGCTCCTTCACTACGAGGGTTATTCATCTCTATATTGACAGTATCTGGCATCATGGCACTCAATAAGTGATTCTGGATGGATGATTGGATGGATGGATGATTTCCTTTTATTTAAAACTGCGCTTTCTTGAGGAACTGGGCGCTTTTACAAATAAGTCTGAGATTTTATGTGGCTATAGTTATTACAACACATTCAGCAAGGCAATGTCTGTGTGTGGAAAATGTAAGAATCTGTTGAAAATGCATTTAAAGTATGGTGAGCCCAAGTCAGACCTCCAATCCAATTAGAGATTTTAATGACTTTACATGCCTAGTTTGTTCTTTCAAAACATTATGGGAATGATATCAGAAGGTAAAAGGCTGACGTTTTGGCGCCGGGGCTTTTACTCTCTCACCGCAGTGGGATCTGGGAAGCTCCCTTCACGTCTTTTTTTCCAGGCGCAGAATGAGGGGTTAACCCTAGGTAAGGTTCCAGCTCCATCTCAATTCTGATATTCCAGGAGTTTCTAAAACTCTGTAGAAATAAAACCAGGCTCTCGGTTTGAGTTTGCACTTAGGAGGAGTTCACTCTGGGTTGTGTCCTTGGAGGTTGGTTTTGAACCTACTTTAGGCCCAGAGAAGAAGCGTTGGCTGGCTAAAGAGAAGGACTTTAGGGTCTGAGTTAACCAGCCAGAAGAGGCAGGCGGAGGGAGCCTTGTGTGCATCCTTTCTGCGTTTCCACAATCCCTCTCTTTTCCATCACTCCATCCCTTTATTCTTTGCATTCCATGAATTTTCCGGGATGCATTCGTCTAGATGCTGGAGGTTCATGAAAGAAAAATACAGTCTCACGTGGAACTGAGAGCCTCGTTGGGAGCTGGAGAAAAGTAAACAAACAGTTCTAGTGCAGGGCAACGGGGAAGCTCGGGGGCTGTGGCCGGAGGAGAGCCCTTCCGGTCCTGGGAGGCGAGTGAAGGCTTTCTGGAGGAGGCCACAGGTGGATGAGTAAAAGTGTGTGCTTTTTAAGCAATATGCAGAGCAATGGTTTCTCAGAATCACCTGTAACATGCCACTTGCTTCCTGTTTCCCTCTCTCCCTCCTTTCTTTCTTCTTCTCTATTTATCTCTTTTTAACGAGGAGGGTGTCTGGGCACCATCAACTGTGTTAGCCTCCACCTTAATGTGACAATGACTAACGACTTCACATATTTGCTTCATTTCTGTCTTTACCTCCTTGTCTATTCCTTTATATATCTAAACACATTTTTTTATCCTGAACAACATGAAAACATCATGGCAGTTCTCTTTCCCCTAAGGAGGACTTTCTTAACTATCGTACTAAGAAAACGAACAAATCCATAATAGTGTCCAAGATCCCAACACTCATATTACCCCATTTGTCCTAAAATTGTATCATTGTACATTTTAAAAAGAAGAATCCTCTGAAGAATACACATTGCATTTGGCTGTTTTGTTTCTTTGGTCTCTTCTTTTGTTTAAAAAATAATTTATGTTCTGGAAAAGTTTTAGACATAGAAAAAGTGAGCGGCAAGTACAGAAAGCATCTGTGTACCCCATGTCTCCCTCCACACAGTCTCTCTATTATTAACATCCTACATCTATCTTTTAGTCTCTTTTAAGCTAGAATGCTCCTGTGGCCTTGCCCTAGCCCCATTGAAATAGATTTTTCTTTTTTTGGTAGAGTTCCCGTTTCTCACGTGACCAATTACTTACCTTTCTGAGCCTCCTCTGTGAAATGGGAAGATTTCCACACCATGCTTCTGGAGGGCTGTGGGGAAGACAAAGTTGAGCAATATCTGCAAAGCCTAAAGGCGCCGTGAATGGCTGCTGTTACTATGCAGAATTTATCTGCCCGCTCTAGGGGCTTAATAGATGTCTTGGGTTCTCTACACATCACGCACAGTGTGGGGTGCCTTGTCACATTTAATTACAGACTATTGGTTGTTATGTTGGACTCGGTTACAAAACCGTCAGGCCATCTTGAGAGGACATCTGGTTTTCCATCCTAGGCGTCGCCAGTAGGAAAGAACATCAATACATTTTTAATTTCCTCTTTAATTTCAGGGTGTGGATGAAGAATGGGGGCGACAGAGTGTCTTTGGGATGATTCATGGGGTCATTAAAACTTTCCTCGAGTTTCCTGTAACTCCAGTGAGCCCTGGGTCTGCCCAGACTCACACCTGGAAATCATGGGGTTTTTTTTGTTTTGTTTTGTTTTGTTTTGCAGTGTGATTAGGTCTAATGCCAGTGAATTCAACATCTTCTTGACTTGGACCTCACTCTTTTTGTTCATTATGTTTCAGTGGGTTTGGGGAGAAGTACATGCGTGGATGCGAGTTCAGCTGGTTGAGGTTTCTACTCAGCTTTCTACCTGGAGGGAGTGTGATGTCAGGGAAGGACAAAGCATAAGCTTCAGACCTGGCCAACCACGGTTCAAAGCCAGGCCCGGCCACTTAGCAGTGGGACCTTGAGCAAATAGTATCTCAGCAGAGAGCCTCATTTCGTCATCCGCAAGATGGCGTGGTGAGTCTTACCCCATGAGATGACATACATGAAACATGTGCACACATAGGTGCATTTTTCATTCTTTAGTCAATGTTCATGGGGCACCTACCACTGTGATAGGCACAGGCACTAGAACATGGCGACACACTCACAGGACAGCCTGGCAGGGGAAGGGGTGCAGTCCAGGCAGGAGACACGTGTCTCAGCGGCTGGCTCATTGGGAACCAACTACTTCAATATCCACACCCTTTTCCTGTTCTGCTCAGAGCAGGATAACGTGTAAGAATCGCTTATTCTTGAACATCTGCCCTCATTCCAGGGCCCTCCCTAGGCCTGTTGAAAGGGGTCGTTAAAGAAAAACCCTCAAACAAGCATTAAGATTTTTAAATAAACACAGGGTGGGGCAAAAGTAGATTTACAGTTGCTCGTATGGAAAATAATGCAATAATTAATAAATAATAATGGAAGAATAAACTCATGTACTTGCAACTGTAAACCTACTTTTGCCCCACCCTGTGTGTCTCAGGAGTGATGTTTTAAAATGAGTAAGTACTATATGCAAGCGTAACCACACCAGCCTTGCCTCCTGCAAAGCGCTGGTGTCAGCCAGACACCCTGCTGACTGACTATACCTATCACACACGCTGTTTCTACCTCCTCGCAAAACCCTGTGGGATAGGCCTTAGCCTGCCCACACTTACAGCTGCATGAGTCCAGGTTCCCTAGGAAGGGACAGAGCCAGGATATGAACCCAGACTTGTGTGCTTCTGAAGCTTGTTTTCTTAGTCTTACGGGTTAGGAAGAGTAGAAATTCCCATATATCTGGATGTTTATAGCCTGGTTGACCCAATAAGCATCAGTTTAAGCCACCAATACTTCTATAGAGTTTTCATATATGTTCATCAATTCACTTATAAACATCTGTTGGATACCTAGTGTATGGCAGACACTGGAGCTTCACTCACTCATCCAACACATACTTATTGAGTGCCTACTATGTGCTACAGGGGTCAGGGTTCATTCACTCAGTCCACATGTATTTACTAAGAACATACTATGGCACTTCACTCATTTGTTCAACATGTGTTTGTTGAGTGCTTACTATGTGCAGAGAGCTCAGCAATCACTTATTTTCCAATACGTGTTTACTGAGCACCTACTATGTGCCAGGACACTGTTCTATGCACTAGCATAGTATAG
Source organism: Furipterus horrens (assembly GCF_987537825.1). Taxonomy (NCBI): domain Eukaryota; kingdom Metazoa; phylum Chordata; class Mammalia; order Chiroptera; family Furipteridae; genus Furipterus; species Furipterus horrens. The sequence goes on from NW_028327181.1 coordinate 12,639,281, forward strand.
GAACCCCTGCCCTCTTGGAGTTCAAATATCCACAACACTGCCAGATGGGTTTCTCCTACTTTACCACTAAGGAAACTGAGGCCAAGAGAAGTTAGGCGACTCCCAAGGTCATGGGGCTAGTAAGTGGCAGAAACAGACAAGGCCAAGTGACATGTGACCTGGACAAGGAAGTGTTGTGAACCCTGAATCACATCACAGGGCTCAGAGGAAGTTTACAGAGAACAGAGGTGCTGGCTGTGGGGTCAGGTAACCTGCCTTTGTCACTTCCACCTGTGTGCTTGTGGAGGTCACCCACTTCCCTGTGCCTCAGGGTCATGATCCCTACCTCCAGGGTTGCCATAAAGATTGCAAGAGAGGTGGAGGCTCATCAGGTTGTTGCTCCTTGTATGTGTGGGACCCAGCACAGTGCCTGGCATGCAGCAGATGCTCAGCCAGGGGCAGCTATCATGGTGACCATCAGCTACCCTCTCTGCTCAGTTGTGGACCGCTGGGCACCACTGTGGCTGGACCTCAGGGATGCCAGTGGGCATGCTAGGAGGCTGTTCCCTTTTGGACAGACTAAAGGGCAGGCAGCAGACGTTCCCAAGGTATTTCTGGAGTCTCTCCTTAGAGAATCACATTGCCATGCTGGCATTTGTCCCCACCTGTCTCCCGGCAGCTCCAAGAGCCTCCGATCTGTCTTCCCTCCCCTTGGCCAAGGCTCTGGGAGGCAGGCGCCGTGACATCTTGATTATCCACCCACCATCCATCACACGGGATCAATGGAGGGGAGTTCCTTCTGAGCCAAGCCGTCCACTGAGGACGGCTGAAGAGCACGAGCCTGCCCAGGCCCCTGGCAGAAGACAGTAGGTGTGTTGGAAATGTCCAAAGCTGGGACAGAAATAGAGGACCACCCTGTCTCACACAGAAGGACTGGAACGCTCCCTATAAAGCCTGCAAGAGGTCGTCTGAATACAGATGTAAATCTGTGGTCTCCACGAAGAGAGGAGTGGGCACAAGGCACTTCTTACTTTGCGTGGTAGTGTAGACAGGGAATAGAAAAAGATGCCGCAGAGACATGGGTGGGTTTCTGAATGATAAACCCAGGAGGTAGCACTCAGCCGAGACTTCCTTCCTTCTTATCTTCTCCCGCCTCCCTCCCACCCTTTTCCTCTCTCCCTCCCCGCCACCCCCACACTCTCTCCTCTCCAGCCTCCCAGGAGTCTGCCCTGCTCAGCTTCTGTTTCTGTTTCAAGCCCACCAACTGAGGCTATGAAGGCACCAGACAACTCTTGAAAGGTGGGGCTCAGCCCACTCTACCCCCCAAGACATTAGGCCCTTGTGCCCCTCAGTAGAGCTCAGTGATTACAGTCTGGTGACAGCCAGGCAGGGGCCTACATGGCTGTGCTGGGACATTGGGGCTTGCACACCTTGTAGAAGGTGTTGCTACTGCTGGGTCTCTGGGAAGATGGTCAGACCTTCCCCAGTCTGGCAGAGCTGGGGGTCCCTGCGGCTTGGTCTTAACAAGCCTGTGCCTTCTGCCCTGCACATGAGCACCTACAGGCTGGGGCCACCAGACCTCACTCATGAGCTGTGGGTAGCTTATCCCACCCTAGCCCACCTTTTGGTTGAAGATGAAGAAGGTAGATGCTCCTTCTCCTCCTCCTGCTTCTCCTCCTGCTCCTCCTCCTGCTCCTCCTTCTCCTCCTGTTCCTCCTGGAATGTTTCTTCTCTTCCATTCTTCATGCCGTGTCTTGGACTTCACAGCCAATGCTAGAGGTAGGAGCTGGGGCGAGCAGGATGGCTAAGTCCCAAGCAATTCTGCGACAGGTGTCCTCGATGCCGCCATCCCACGTGGCAGGCGACGGATGAGACTGAGCACCCAAGAGACATTCATCATCCCCAGCTCCCTGCAGGGGCCAAGACAGGATGGAAATGACTTCTGTCAGCTCTGTGGCAGCCCACTGCCCCTGGCAGCTCCAAGCTGTTTATTTAAAAAAAGAAATGAGTGAGAATGCCATCTTGCCGTGTATTAGGGGAACGATTCCAAAGCAATGATGTTAAAAAACACAGCTTCAGGTGATCATAAAGGAGCCCTTCAGCTCCGTTGCCGGCCCGGCTCCAGGTGCAGCAGAGATGGACGCTGACAGCTAAGAAGTGGGAAAGGCAGCCGCTGCTCCAGGCCAATTGTGTGGCTTTTGTTTCAACACCTGGGCCAGCCCTTCCCAGGAGTGATGAGACGCCAGGCCACCCGTTCTCTGTTTGTCCCTCTTGGAACTTCAGCTGAGGCTTTCCTGGAGTCCAGGGGTGGGCCAGGCTCAGGAGATTCAGAGATTATTAGTAGTAATAGTGACTATGACGACCCGTTAATTATTCACAGCCATTAATTATTGGTTATTAATTATTCATCATGACTGGTAACCATTCCTTGAGGGGCCAGGCACCAGGCACGGTGCCCACGGCATTACTCTCACTCCTGTGACTTCCCCGTGAGGTGTGCGTGCTGACCAGTGTGGGAGCAGGTGCAGCAGGGCTGGAGAGATCAGCAAGGGGGAAACCCAGGCAGGAGGGGTGTGGCCCGTCCTGGGGGCTGGTGTGGCTGGAGCAGGCAGGCAGGAGGCCAACTGGAGGCAGGAAGTTGGGAGGGGGGTAGGGACCCTGACCTGGCAGGAGAAGGACTGAGGATAGTGAGGGGGAGTGGGTGATGGAGGTGGTTCATCTACCCACCATGACCTTGACCCTGTGTTTCCCCAACACCCCACACCATGACAGTGACCCTCCACCTAGCTGACCTTGGGAATAAGAAGAGGCTGACAAGCAGAGCCAGCCCTGTGCCTGTCACTCATCAAACCCTGTAGCAGAATGTCAGTGCTGTGGGTCCTGGGTCGGGGAGGCTCCCACCTGCCCAGAAGAGAGAGGCATGTGGGTGGTTGAAGCTCTGGTCTCTACCCATGTCCTTGGAAAATACCCTGACCCCCTATTTATGGGTACCCCCTTTCCTCTCTGGGCATCACATCCAGGGGCCATTGGCTTGGCATCCTTCCCAGACTCAAAAGCCTTTGGGCCATTGCCCTGTCCTCTGGGATCATGGGGTGGGAGTGGTGACATCAAAATGGTGAGTGAGAGACCTTCCTGAGAATCTTGACCAGAATCCCAGCCACCTTTGTGGGGGGAGGGCTGACTTCTGTCATTATAGTTAGAGCCACAAGGCAGAGAAGGGGACTATGACCAGAAACCTGCACACACGTCGCCCCCAGCCTCATTCAGTCCCCAGGTCCTGGCTTGGCCTGCTGTGCCCAGACTCTGACATCCGGCACCCTATTGCTTTTTCATAACTCCTGACGTGGCTGGTGGGTGGGCATGGTGTCGTTTGTCTTACAGGAAGGGCCAATCGTTTTTATTTAATAAAGGAATGGTTGGTGGGCTCCAGTCCCTCTCTTTTAAGCGACACCCTTCATCATACAGTCCAGGCTCCTTTTCAGAAGAGAAGTGTTTTCGGCTCAGCTGCTACAAAATGACTCTGCATGGAAGCTGAGCCTGGTGTCCTGCCAGACTAGAAACTGTCTGTCCTCCCGTATGTGGGCTGGTTTCATGGGGATTTCGTGTGCATCCTTCCCATTTTTACCCTCACCCCCGCCCATGAAACAATTGGGGGTGTCACAGAGCCTCCCATCGAGGCGCTTATTTGGGTCGTTGACCTTCAGAAGCCCTTCTGCTGGGACTGTCCTCTGGGCTTGTCCCTAAATAAATAACTCACCTCCTGCAGGTCCCCCTTGTGTCTCCCTGGAGCCAATGACTTTTATCACAGTAGGCTCTGGGATGGGGGGGTCCCATCATGTCAGATATGATGCCTCATAAATCTAAGTCATTCATCCTGGCTGCAGTTTTAATCTCTCTAATGTACTTAGCTGGGTTTAATTATAGACAGAAATTGCATTTCAGAGAGCAACAAGAAATCATTTACATGGCTTGAATTTGCGCATTAAATCATATGGTTCATTTGAGAATGTGGTGGGGATGGCATTTCCAAAGAAAAACAATATTAGTGCCTGTGCTTAGTGGCTCTCACGCCAATTGCACAGATTATATGAAGTGCGCGATTCCTACCAACTGCATCTTTCTTGTTGGCACAGGATGAACGAGGAGGCTGGCGATGCCCAAAGGACCCAGCGGACACCTGCACTGAGCAGAGCCCGGGATGTCCCCAGCAAGACCACGGGGGACAAGCCCCTTTCTCCCCTTTCTCCCCTTTCCCTCTGCCGGCAAAAGTACTGCCATTTGGGGGATGGTGAAGGCTGTGACATCCAGAGAAAGCCCACCGAGAGATTAGGCACTCTGTCTTCTTCACCATCTTCTTGGAGGAGAGACATGTCCCCGGTGTCTAGGGAAAAGCTGCCGAGTCCTTCTGCGGCCCTGTCAGAGTTCGTGGAAGGACTCCAGAGGAAGAGGGCTCAGAGAGGCCAGGGGTCACCGCTGGGCCTGGGGGACTGGCCCACTGTCCCCATCTACCAGACCACCGGGGCGTCCGCGCTGAGGCGGGCCAGGGCAGGCAGTGATGAGGGACACCTCTCTCTGAGGTCTGGGGCGAAGTCCTTCCTAGAAACAGAGGACCCGGCAGGCGCATCAGCTGGTCTCCTGCGGTCCACCAGCCTGAAATGCATCTCTTCCCAGAGCGGGGAGGCCGCCCCGCTGCTCCCCGAGAAGCTGAAGAGCAGGTTCAGTTCCTGCGAGTCCCTCTTAGAATCAGGGCCAGGCTCGGGGAGAACTCTGAGCTCCCCCACCGTGCCCAGGGACACATTCTTGTCTCCCACACTGCGTCCTCGGAGGCGCTGTCTAGAGTCTTCCCTGGACGACGCGGGCTGTCCAGATCTCGGGAAGGAGTCGCTTGTCTTCCAGAATCGCCAGTTCACCCACCTAATGGGGGAACCGCTAGACAGCGACCCGTTCAGCTGGAAACTCCCAAGCCTCAACTATGAACGCAAGACCAAAGTGGATTTCGATGACTTCCTTCCGGCCATCCGAAAGCCCGAGACTTCGCGGTCCTCGGCCAGAGCGGCCAAAGACAGGCAAGACAGTTCCCAGCACCCAGGCGTCCACTTTGAGACTGAAGAGGCCGACCGGACCTTTGTCTCAGGGATCAAGACCATTTTGAAAAAGAGCCCGGAGTCCCAGGAGGACCCCGCTCACCTCTCCGACTCGTCGTCCTCCTCCAGCTCCGTGGTATCCTTCAAAAGCGCCGACAGCATCAAGAGTCGGCCGAGAATCCCACGGCTGGAGGGTGACGGCGGTGAGCAAACGCCCCCCAACAGCAGCGAGGCTGGGACAGCGGGGAAAGGCGGGGACGTGGAGAGTATAATGAAGAAATACCTCCAGAAGTAGGAACCGGCTCAGGTAAAAGTTACAGGCTGGGGGTGTCTTGGGGGAAGAAGACAAGACCATGGGTCGGCCCGACAGCCACCCTGACAACCTAGAGGCAGTTTCTTGCTGCTCCTGCTCTTAATGCTGTGCCTGGTTTCTCTAGTGGATGAGGGTTTTTTGAGGCTTCAGTTTATCAGAGGCCCTCTGCTTCGTGCCACCTGTTTCTTCGCTCTTGAAAACGCAGGCACATCAGAGAGTGACAGGGTCCTGGGGGCAACACTCAAGAAGGAGCTGGACTTTTAAAGTCGTCCCTCCATCCCTTGCCTTGCTTTCTTTCCAGGGCTCCACTCCTCCCAAAGCTGGAGGAGCTGGGAGTTCGTTCTGTCCCAACATGATCGGCGATCCTTGGTGGTAGGGTCCGGCCAGGGTGAAAGAGGACTTGAGGACGCAGAGGCCAACTCCTGCATTCAACATCCAGAGAGGAACTGAGGCCCATGGGGGAGGGCGGAGTGGGGAGGGGACTCGTGCGGAGGTCACAGAGCAGCCCTGCGGGAGCAGCGGCACATCTTTCTGCCTTCTCTCCTCCTCCCAGTCCTGATCCTGGCACTTCAATGGAAGACAGGCAGGAAGAGGAATTAATTGTGAATAATGGCTTCCTTTTATTGAGCGTATATATCAGGTAGTCGTTTAGTACCTACGATAACCCCAGCAGGTGGCTGCTAGTATTTATTCCCATTTTACAGGTTGACACACTGAGAATCAAAGAGGTTAAGCCACTTGTACCAAATCACCCAGGCAGGGCTGGGATTCCAAACTCCACGATCGCTGCTCTTATCTCATGATTTCCTGGGGTCCGTATCCAGGCGTCTTCCTGAGTAAGCCCAGCCATCTTGATGCAGCTGGATCTTGACAGAGGTTGCCTCCCTTAACCCCCAAAGGAGGTCAACCTCACCATCCATCATATAACAAGGGTATGGGGACTCGTGGATGCCAACCTCACTGTCGAGCCCATGAGGAGACCTCAGGATTAAGGTCTGTCAGCGGGACTGCTCAACCCGGCCACCCTGACTCCCAGGTCCTCGCTGTCTGCCCAGAGGCAGGGGCCCCATGACACACCTCCAAGGTCCTGTTTAAACCTCGGGGCACTTCACGGCCTCTCAGGGCAGGATGGGCGCCAGTGGAGGAGGAGTAAGAACCTCCCCACAAGGTTCAGACACAGTGCAAACCCACAGACCAATGATAATCCACAGCCACATTCATCTCCCCCTTATCAAATCTCGGAACTCACAGCTGCTCCAGGCGGAGGCTGCGGATGGGCACTCAGCCAGGGCCTTTCCTCAGCCCCTAGCCCGCCCCCCCAGAGGCATCCTGCACCAGAACAAGCCACGCACGCCCCTCCGTTGCTAGAGACCTGCTGCCTTGAGGGGCACCGTCAGCCCATCAAAAAGCCATTGCCCCTTCCATGGAGATGGTCTCGGATGTTTCCGAGCAAATTAATTTGACTTTACATGGCCTTCTCTCTGCTCTCAATTACCAAGGAGAGATCTGATATCCATTTACATTATTATGCTCTCGGGGACACGGAGCACAGTTTCAAAGGCCAAGTAAAGGGCACGCGTCCATAAGGGGAGCAGCCCTCAGCAGAAGTCGAAACAGAACATCTTGTCTCTGCCGTTTCTGGTTAAACTCAAGTTCCCTTCCCCTCCTCCCAGCGATGCTCCCTGTGACCACAGAGCACCTGCCTAAGCACGGACCTCTGCCCTGATGTCCCTGCTGGAGGCTTGAACTAAACAGTACAGCCCCGTTCCCATGACGCCCACGTATGATGGGATTCGGAGCCAGACAAGCTCAGTGCTTCCCATCCCTGCCCATGAGACCTGGGGCCAGCGACGTGACTGTGCTGAGCATCTGTTCTCAGCTGGGGAGTGGAGATCACAATACCCAGCAGATACGTAACGTCGTGAGTTGGGTGAGAACGTGAGAGGTCCCGAGGCCAGAGCCCCGCCCCACAGTGGCTGACCTAATGTCAGGTCGCCCTGCTCGGGGAAGTTTTGATCTTCAGGAACCCTGTCCCTGTCTCCCTCCACCTGTTTCCCGCCTGCCACCCACACGTCTTCATTCCTCTTGGTGGCATCGCTGCAGGAATGCCACCTGGGAATACAGGCTGCGAGGGCCTCGCCCTACTTCCTGTGTTCCGTTTATCAGCTCTTGACTTTCACTTTTTTGCAGCCTCCTGAGATGCAGTGCCCTCGAAGACTTCTGACTCCACAGAGAGAGACAGACCTGGCCCCTCCAGGGGCCCTCAGCCCCAATACAGCCAGCGTGGTCACCCTCAAGAGGCGAGGCGGGCCCAGCAGAGGCCTATCCTATGGGGTATGGGGCTCTCAGTGTGCTTTGGTCTGCACAAAATAAAGTGTTGGCTCCTTGGCATCTGTGCCTTTTCTCTGCTCTGTGTTCCTGTTCCCTGGGACTCTGAGGGTTGATGGGATGCAGCTGGGGGTAGAAAGGTTCTGATGAACGGAACCAACCCAGACTCCGTAGTTTTGGATGACATACTGTTATTTCTCTCCCTATATGTCTATATGCAATGGTCTTGCTCCGTCTCTTCATTTGGCCAGGTTCGACACAAGTGTCACCTCCTCCAAGAAGTCTTCCCTGATAAGTCAAACTGAAATAACTTCTCCATCGTCCCTGAATTCCCTCTATCATATTTCCCTCATCTGTTTATCTTCTGCATTGTGTGTATATGTGTGGGCAAGCATCCGAGAAATTTTGATGAATGAATGAAAGAATCTATGAGCAAATTAATGAACCTACACACACTGAATGCATGTGACACATTGACATCCCTATGAATGTCTGCTCATATCAACATTCAAGAATGTATGCATATCTGCTCCTAGCCTTTCATACACCTACTGACATACATAGCCCTGCCACACACACAGGCACATCTGTAGCTTGGATACCTGCTTGTTCAAAGATCCTTGAAGTATTAGTAACAGAAAAACTATCGGCTGTTTATTGATCACATTCTGAGCTACTGGGGGTTAGGATTTTTTTTTTTTTTTTTTTTTTTTTTTTTTGGAAGCTTGAGGGACACACTTCGACCCACAACAACTTACCAGCTGGAACTTGCCAAATAGGGGAGGTCTCAGTTCTGGCCATCCTTGCCAGAGGCTGTGGGTCGTAATGGGAAGGGGAGGAGAGGTGGGCAGGAGGAAATTCAGGGATCCCACATAGGGAAGACCTCACCTCTTCCTGCTTCCTGGTGGAGCGAGTCGGTGGACAGTGGGCTGTGTTTTCTCAGATGCAGGAGCATGCGCCCACTTGGTGAATCTATGAGCTGATGCTCCTCGAGGAACATAGCATGCTGTTCAAGGAGAGCGGTATGCTGTATTAGTTTGCTAGGGCTGCCATAACAAAAGACCACAGACTGAGCGGTTCAACAACAGAAAGCTGTTTTCTCACGGTTCTGGAGGCTGAAGTCCAGGATTGGGTGTCAGCAGGTCTGACTTCTGCTGAAGCCTCTCTCCTTGGCTTGCAAATGGCCACCTTCTCCCTGTGTCCTCTCATGGCCTTTCTTTCCTCTGTCCTCACACATTCCCGGGATCTCTCTGCATGTCCCAATTTTCTCTTCATCTAAGGATGCAGACTGGATGAGGGCCCATCCTAATAGCCTCATTTTAATTTAATCATCTCTTTAAAGGCTCTATCTCCAAATGCAGTCTCATTCTGAAGTGTACTGGGTGTTAGGGCTTCAGCATACGAATTGTGTAGGAGTCACAATTCAGTCCATAGTTCATGCTATGCAAAAATAGGTGGTGATTTAACTTACTAACAACTATTATTATTGATGTAGTGATTGGATAAATATGTCCCAAGCTGCCAGCTTGATCCCCAAACAAAAGCAACTCCGGAAGCCAGGCCATCTTTCCACTGCCTCCCTGGCGTTGGAGATTTGCAGATATCTTTAGATCTTAGGCCTGTGAGTTTCCATGAGTCTTCTTCTGTGCTGGCAGTGTTCCTCGTGTAGATCATGTTTATTGAGCACCTGCTACGTGCCAGTCACTGTTCCCCAAACTGGTGAGTGGGCAGAACCCCCCTCTTTTCTGGAGTGAACATCCTAGCTGGGGAGATAGATAATAAGCAAGAAAATAAGTATGTTGTCAGAGGGTGAGAAGTCTAGAAAGAAAAATAAAGATGAAGTTATTGTGTGAGTTCCCTGTTAAAGAGTTACCGGGTGTTGATTTTATAAAGTACATTTTCGTAAAGGAAGAAACCTGTCATATTATCCTCCAACGATGAGCAAGCGATACATCCACAGAGCTTTAGCCCAGATAATAACAGCAAAGCTTTCCTCATTGTTCAGCAGGAAAGAGAAATCTCAGGGATGCTCATTGAGAGGCAATTGAATGTCCTAGAACATGACACCCGTCCCCCTGCCCCTCACATTCACCAACCTGCTGCAGGAGGCCCTGACCCACAGAGGTGTGCCTCCCTGCCAGCTGACTACAGAAACTCCACAGTGGACCCTGGTGTCACATCAGCATTGTTCCCAGCCCAGGACCCTGTGCCTTTGCTTCTGGGGCTTCTGTTACCACGGTATCAAAATGGCTCGTGTCCTGGGCTCTGCTACCCCCTCCCTCTGTGAGCTCAGTCAGTTCACTTCTTTCTGAGCCTTCCTCCACTCATCTGTACAATAGGTCCAAGGCTCATCCCAGCCCCCCAGCATCCTGTGGGGGATCAAACGTCCACGGAGCACACAGCACAGAGCCTGGCATGCAGACAGCCTGCAGTAAACTGTGGCTCCCATGATCTTTGGGTGCAGAAACACTGCTCCTCAATGGCCAAGTCGGAGGCTCCCACTGCCTGCCGTGCCCTGCTGTGGCTTCCCGGCTGACGTCACCCAAGTGATTTCAAAGGTGAGCATGTCCGAAGTCATGGATCCAATAGCCACGCCAGATGTTTCCTCTTGCTCTCAGGCCCCAAGGCCATTTTTAAACAGCATGCCTAATTATGCAGGTAACGACATCAAGCCTCAGAGAGGGAAAAAGATTTGTCCAAAGACACTCAAAGACAGACCTGAGTTTAGAACTCAATGAACATTTATTCATTCATAAGTATTTACGGGCCTTGTCGCCTCCCGTCACTGGCACTGCGGAAGGCACTGAAGAGAAAGCTGAGGATAGGATGACTTTATGGAGCCTAGAGGTTACTGGAGGAGACAGGCAATAAACTTGGCCATGGCCCTGCGCCCTGATGCCCCACCTGCAGGCCATCCTCCTGCAATCTGCACCACCCCAGCCCTGCCCGCAGCCCTCCCCAGGCCAGCAGAGACCCAGCCTAGTCTCCTGGCTCAGGGCTGAGGTCTGAGCTCTTACATTCTTTCCTGATCCTGATGATTGTACATGGGAAGGCCAGGTTGGGGAAACATTGTAGCCAGGTGTCAGCTATGCCCGTGGTGGGCTCTGGGTGTGATTAACACCCTGGCCAAGCTCCTACGATTGTTTGCAGGAGGTGATGGGTGCCTGGGCCATTCCCACCCCCAGGCCCAGTTGCTTATTTACCCGTCCATGTGGGCAAACAGTGACAGATTCTAAGCAGCAGCCCCGGTAACAAATGAGACAGTAACCCTGTCACCCTTCGTTTAGAACCATCACAGCTCCCACTCCTTGTGTACCTGCAAGGACTGAGGCACGGCGCTTGGTGGTATTCAAACAGCACTTCTGAGAGGCAGGTGTCGGGGATCCACGGCTCTATCACTCACCATGTGCATTCCAGCCAGGGAAATTAACGACGGCTCCCAATGCTGCTGAGTAACTAGCACGAAGACCCAGAATCCCTCCTCCGAGCTCCCAGCGCTAGCCTTCAGCGTGCAGAGCTCAGGGAGTGGCTTCTCCATCTCCCTGTCTAGGGTCACCATCTTCCTGCCAGGCTGGCTGCAGACAGTGGGGGAGACAGAGATCTTCATCTGACCTTGTCCCCAGCATGTGTGTGGAGGGTGGGTCTGCAGCAAGAGATGGAAGTGCTCTGGGGGATGCAATGCTTAAAGGCACAGTGGCCTCGCCCCCTGGTAAACTGAGTCCAGTGAATATGACTGGCTCCAACCAATCAAATAAATAGCAGTTCATTGCATGGGGAGAGGGGAATGGACAAAGGAATGGGCAGAAGGTAAACACGAGGAGAGGAGAGGTTGAGGATGCTCCCCCCAACTCAGGCATTGACGTTCAAGGAGGACAAGAAGGTGGACGACCCAGGCATTCTGGTAAATAACACCAAGGGCCAAGCTTGGCTGCACAAGCTGTGCTTTCTTTACTCCAAGGTCAGCTGGTGCAGCCGGCCTTCATCTTTGCCATCTCCCTTTGGTCAAACAGAGCCAGGTCTGCCAGCCCTCTATGCGAGGTAATGGGGCCCTGTCTCTAGGAATCGGCTTGGGTTTATGCCTGTCTTTTTTTGTTTTGTTTTGTTTTGTTTTCTGCAAAAAAGCTTTATTGTTTCCATTTGCTCCAATACATGGGAGAGGGCTCCAGGCTGGTTAAAAGGGTGCCTAGTGGTTTCAGGGAGAGACTCAGGCAAAAGCTGGATACCAGGGAAAATGCACAGGGGCCCCTCAAAGGCCTGTGGGCTCCAAGGGCTCCTAGTCCTGCTCGAGGGGGAGCCTTTCAGAGAGAGACTGGCCCAGCCCAGCGTGGGTGCCAGTCAGGTGTCCTACATCTTCGTGATGAGCTTCACCTGCTCATCCAGGAAGAGCTTCTCCAGGAAGTCGCAGAGCTGAGGGTCTGTGCAGGCAGAGCCCGGGTCAGCCAGATCCAGAAGGTTCTTCTCCACGGCCAAGGCGGCTTCTGTGGCATCCTGGGTGTTACCCCACTCCTCTTGGGGAGGCTTCGGCACGTCCTGGGAGAGGACGGGCCACCGCGCTGGCTCTGCAGCTTTAAGAGACACTTGGCACCCTCGCGCTGCTCCTCGGCTGACTCTCGGAAGAAGCGGCCCACACCCTGCAGAGCCACATCGTCCAGGTCTAAATAGAAGCCCCGAGAAAGGTAGGTGTCGGAAGCCCGCTCGTGCTGGGTGACCGGGCGGTTGAGGGCGGCCTCCCCCTTGGTGGAGTAGTTCTGACGAATTTGGGAGCTCGTGGTTGTTCGGCATTGAAGATTTAAGGTCAGATAAATGGTGTTGGCTGGTCTCGGAGATTGAGGATGACTGGGGTGGTCCCGAAGGTGGGGACTAGGACAGAGGGTGGCAGGGTGAGTGCAAAGAAGGCGCGTCCCTGTTCCGTTCCGTCCAAATGCTGTCGAAGCAAGAGACAGATCCCAGGACCGTGGAGGGCACTGTCTTTGTTATTTTTTTAAGCTGTGACCTTGAGCAGTTCACTAGACCCCTCTAGGCCTTGGATGCTTCTTAAGCAATCAGGGGTGGGAGGGGAGACGGATGTCAGAGCCTGCCTGGGCCTGCAAAGCGCCAAGACAAGGACTGCGGGGCCTGCAGGAGCCCCACCTTATCCACGGTTCTGCTTTTTGAGGTTTTAGTTACCTGTGGTCCAAAAATATTAAATGGAAAATTGCAGAAATAATCAGTGCACCACTATGCTTCATTCTGGGTAGTCTGCTGAAATCTCGTGCCTGCCCGCTCCGTCCCACCAGGACGTGTGTCATACCTTTATCCAGCGTCTCCACGGTGTATGCCCGCCGCTCTCACTAGTCACTTCATTACTGGCTCAGTTATCAGATTGATGGTCAAGGCATGGCAGCGCTTGTGTTCCAGTCACCCTTAGAGTGGCCTATTGCGATGTCACCACGCCTCTGTCATCCACTGGGTCACGCAGGCACGATACCATCGCACACCACACACAGAGGCGTGAGTCAAGTACAGTAAGATGTTGAGAGAGAGAGACCACATTTACATAACTTTCATTGCAGTACCTTGTTATAATGGGTCTCAGGTGCTATCAGTTGTTGTTAATCTCTCCTTCTGACTAATTTAAAAATTAAACTTTATCATCGCTATGTATATAGGGGAAAAAAATCATAGCATTTTTAGGGATCCGTATTATCCGCAGTTTCAGGCACTTTCTGAGGGTCTTGGAAGACATCCCCCGTAATAAGGAGGTGAACTGAGGCTCGGGAAGACCAGCTGATGCCTGAGTTAGCGATGAAGGAGCTGGGATCGGAGCTCAGCTCTCCCGACTCCTAGTTCAGTGCTTGTCCTGAGATGGTGACTCTGGCCTTCTCCCACCGTACGGCCTGCTCCTCCGGCCCTGGGGGCGGCTGAAGGTGGGATTTGGCTCCCCAACAGTGAGTGAGGGCCCAGCCCCAATAGTGCTTCAGCTCTGCTGTGGGCTCCAAACTCAAGCAACCTCCCTCAAAGGTGGGGTGGCTCCACGGTTGCTCAGCCAGCTCCGCCAATTTCGAAGGAGCCCAATTTCATGCCCACTGAGTGGAGTGACTTGTACCAAATTGCCATGCCATGAGATGCCATCAGGTGAATTTAAATGTGTCCTTTCCCGAAAAAGAGAGGTGACTGGAATTATCCTCACCACTGGTGGTTCTGCAGCGGCAGGTATCCATGGTCTCCGTCCCAGCTGGGCTTGGAAGGCAGGGGCGGGGGAGGGGCCGGCAGGGATGTTCTCCATGGCTGAGGAGCAGATGCTCAGGAAGGGCTGTGTCTTCTTGCCTTTTTCCTTCATTTCTCAGCCTTCCCCAGTTTCTGAGTGGGGTTGGGGGGCCCTGCCACAGTCTCCCTGAGACCCGTGACTTGAAGCTCTTTGTCTGCTCACTGCTCTTCACCACCCACCTGTGAACTGAGGACCCAACTCCTGGTCGATGCTAAGGAAATTCATTCATACATCCAGTGCTCATAAAGCACCTGCTATGCGTCAGGCACTATTCGAGCCCCGGAGACATAGCCGTGAAGGAGACATTCATGCCTTCAGGGAGTTTACCTTTCATTCAGGGATATGGCCAAATGGTAAACAAGAAAAAAAGTAAAATATGCAAGCAAAGTGTTAGGTCATGAAAAGCAGGGGGTAGAAATGTGAAGCAGGGGAGGGGTCTAGGGGAGCAGTGTGGAGGATAATTTAGATAGAGTGGGCAGAGGAAGACTCCTGGATAAAGAGGCATTTAAGTACAGACATGCGGGGCGCGAGACCGTAACTTTGGGAAGAGCATTTGAAACAGAGGGAACAGCCAGTGCAAAGGCCCTGAGGTGGGCATGTGAATGACGTGAGTTGGGTGAGTGAGGTGGGGGAGGGGTGGTGGACGTGGTCCAAGGGTTGACGGGAGCCAGATGGTGTAGGACTTTGTAAAGGTATTGGCTTTAACACAGAAAGATTAAGGAGCCATTTAGGACGATCGGTCATCCCATTTTGCCGCAGACTAAAAGGGTTCTGGGGACACAGGTCTGTGAGTGCTAAAACCAGGAAAGTTGCCGGCAAATGAGGACAAGGTGGTCACCCTGGAGCCATTGCAGGGGTTAGAGCTGAGCTATGGTGTAGTCTGATCTTAGATTGATAAGGGTCAGTCTGGTTGCTAGGTAGAGAATGAACTCTAGGGGACAAAAGCAGAATGAGAAGGAACAGTTGAAAGGCCACCCAACAAGGTGAAGGTGAAGGTGGGGTGGACCAGAGCGGTGGCAGTGGAGGTGGTGAGAAATGGGAGCCTCTGGGTAGATTCAGAAGGCATCGCCTACTGGCAGGTTTTGATGGAGAAATCAGTGCCTATTTCCTTCATGGATGACCTGGCAGGTGGCCTCCTGACAGGTGATGTGCCCAGCCGCCCTGGATGACAGCAAAAGTTATTGCATCTCTGCCTCCTCTGGGATTCCTCTCAGCCTTGCCACTTCCTAGGTGGGAGGAACCAGGAATCAGTGAGCACCTGCATCTTCAGGATGTTGTCACCATGGCTGTGGCCAGCGGAGGCAGAGAAGGCAAAGCATGGACCCCTGAGTTACAGATGAGGAGCTCGAGGCTCGGGGGCTGGTATACTCCTGGCACCCAGCAAGTGACTGTCAGAGCTGGGATGACACCCTGGACTCACACCTCCACCAGGTGTGTGCAGGCCTGGTTTCAGTTCCAACCCCAGCAGCGTGTAACTCACCTGCGACACTCCTGAGCCTGTTTTCTCATCTGTGGAAATGGAGACGGTGACCTTTGCTGGCTTCATCACCACAGTGAATAAAGGAGGCCATGCATGTGAAAGGGCTCAGCTCAGGGTCGGGGAACACGTGCAGAGTGGACCCTCAATAATGACAGTTTCTCTTTCTTCCTCTGGCTCCTCCTCCTGGCCTCCACCTACAAAGCCTTCCTGCATGAATTAAAAGAATGTTCCTCAGGACTGTTTTGGGGAGCCCAGTGGAGCCATTCTGGTCTGCCGAATGGGGAACATCTACATCTTTTCTGAAGGCAAATGGTTTCCTTGAGATGCTGAGTTAGTGCCTAAGCTGCCTCTAGGATGACTTGTACAATAAATACACAGATACCGAGCCCGCTGTTTGTCCAGCAAACCAGAACTAAGACGCTTGAGGACTGTAAATATCAGGACTTTCTCCAGGCTCTGCTTTCCAAAGCTAGAAATTCCTTTTGCACCTCCTCTCTCCTCTGCAAACTTGCTTGTTCATTTGGGAATTCACTCAACAAACATTTACAGAGCATCTATTATGTCCCAGGCATTGTGCTAGACACTGGGGACCAAGCAGGAGGAGTAAAAGGGACAGGTACCTGTCCTCAGGGTGTTTACAGCCCAGTATGAGGCCCTTAAGTGTCAACCACAGTATCTGGTACATAAAAAAAAGCAGTAATGACAGTAGTAATAGCAATAGCTTATATTTCTCATTTGAGATCGACTTTCCATACAATGAAATACTCAGATCTAAAGGGTGCTGTTTGATCTCATTGTGGTTTTATTTTTCATTTCTCTGATGATCACTGACTTGAGCATTTTTCCATGTCTACTGGCCATCTGTATGCCCTCTTTGGAGAAGTGTCTGTTCAGGTCCTTTGCCCATTTTTAAAATTGTGTTGTTTGTCTTCTCAGTGTTGAGGAGTATTATATTTTGGAAATTAACCCCTTGTCAGATGTATGATTGTCATGTATATTCTCCCACTCAATGGGTTCCCTTTTCATTCTGATGACTTTTTTTTTTTTTTTTTGCAAAGAGTGGGGTGGAGGAATGGGGACGGAAGTGCCTTTTGAGGGGCGATGTATGCACGATGCAGTGTGCGGAGGATTTGTTGAGTTGTACATTTGAAACCTACATGATTTTATGGGCCGATGTCACCCTGATAAATTCAATTAAAAATATACAGTATGCTATTCAATCAATTCTGACCAATGCCAATTACAACAGAACATTTAGTCACCCCAGAAAGTTCCCTCATGACCCTTTCTGGTCAAATCTCTCTCCCCTCCCCCAGGCAACCATTGTCCTGATTTGTATCATTATAGGTTAGTTGTGCCTGTCTTAGAATTTCATAGAAATGCGATTACACAAAACATACTTCTGTGTGTGAGTGTAGACTTCTTTCACTCAGCAGAAGGGTTTTGAGATTCATCTGTTATTGGATAACTCAGTAGTTCATGGCCTTTTTATTTTCCTGAGTAGTATTTCATTGTCCCAATATACCACAATCTTTGTTATCTGTTCTCCTGTAGGTGACTATTTAGGCTGCTTTCACTTGAGAGCTGTTATATAAGAGCTGCCATCAACATTTGCATTCACAGCTTTTTATGGACATTTATTTTCATTTCTCTGGGATAAATACTAGAATTGGATTGCTAGGTCATAGGGTAAATGTTTATTTAATTCCTGCAAAATTGGCAAACTGTTTTCCCAAGTGATCGTGCCATTCTGCATGCCCACCAGCAGGGTCTCAGCTCCCACACACGCTCCCCCGCATTGCCTGGGGTTGCTCTTTTAATTATAGCCATTTGGTGGGTGTGCAGCAGTATCTCATTTTGATTTCCACTGGCATTCTCTAATGACTAACGATGTGGAGAACATTTTCATGTGCTTATTGGCCATTTGCATATATTCTTGAATGAAGTGTCTAAGTTATTTTATTGAACTGCTTGTCTTTCTATTATCAAGTTGTGTGAATTCTTTATATGTTCGAGCTGCAAGTCCTTTGTCAGATATATGTTTGGCCATATTTTCTTCCAGCCTGTGGCTTGCCTATTTATTTTCATACAGATAGATATATTTTGATGAGCAGGAGTTTTTATTTTTGGTGAAGCTCAGTTTATTATTTTTCTTTTTGTGATTCATGCTTTTTTAAACCTTTTCTAAGAAACCGTTGCCTGCCGAAAAGGTTGTCAAGATATTCTCCTATCTTTTTCTTCTAGCAGCCTTATTGTTGTTTCAGCTCTTGCATTTATGACTGAATTCACTCATAATATACCAGGAAATGTGTCGCGTGCTTAACACGGAGTGTCTTATTGAATTCACCTTAATTTTTTTGACGTAGGTACAAACATTATCTCCATTTTCATTTATGTCTTTTATTGTGTTTTGCTTATTTATTCACTTTTTTATTTCACAAATACTTGTCTAAACCTCACTTTGGAGCTGAGTGGACCTGCCCCTGTATTTGCATTTGATCTGCACATTGAAGACTCTCAGTCCCAGCCCAGAGAGGGTCTAGGGGACCAGGGAATGGGTGACTATGGTCAGGAAGGACTTCACAGAAGAAGGGGGCTTGGGAGAGCCTTTGGAGGCTGAGTAAGATGCAAATATTCAAGTACAAGGAGGAAAGACATAGAGGAAGAGGAAATACCTGGGCCAAGGCTCAGAGCTGGCGTTCCTTTCACCGGGATGGTTGGCCCAATGGCAACAAGAGTGGAAATCATAGTGATGGCCCCAGTCCATTTCTCCCCATTCCCTTGCCTTGTCACATGACCTTGAGTTCCTACCATGCAGGCAAAGCACAGTAGGAACTCCATGCAGCACTTTATTTTTTAAACAACAGAATGAAACAGAAGCTACAGTGTTCCAGTCCCAGGCCTAGGTCTCAGAAGTCTGCAAGAGTTGCCACTATGAAAACTACATATTGGGGGCCTTAAACAGCAGAAGCTTATTTCTCACAGTTCCAGAATCCAGAAAGTCTAAGGTCATGGTTCTGGCAAGATAGGTATCAGTCTGTGGTCCCCTCTTCTGGTGGCTACCATCTCTTCTTGTGTATCCAGAGAGAGAGAGAGAGAGAGAGAGAGAGAGAGAGAGAGAGAGAGTGAGTGTGTGTGTTCTGGTGTCTCTTCCTATAAAGACACTTCCTATTGGGTTAGGACCTCATCGTTAAGAGCTCATTTAACCTTAGTTACTTCCCTAAAGGCGCTATTTCCAAATAAAGTCCCATTAGGGGCTGGTGCTTATTCAGTCTATAACAAGAGGTCTCGCATGTTTCTGCCTGCTCTCCTGTGCCTCTGTCATCGTCATGGAAATATGCCTATTCTGACCTGACGATGGATAAGACACATGGAGCCCAGCCAGCGCACCCCAGTTATCTTAGCCAGGGCCCTCCAAGACCAGCCTACAGCCAGCCAGCCAACCCCCAGTGTGTCCCCAGAGTGATGTGGGAAGCAGACACATAAAGGGAGTTCAGAGCGCACGATGCTCCTGGAGGGACATCCTCCACTGGCAGGTAGCAAGGGAAGGAAGTAGGGCCGAGCAGGAAAATGTTTTCGACTGCAATGCCAGGCACACAACTGTTAAAGGATGGAGGATGCAGGATTGGGCAGAGACCCTCGGGTCATGACCCACATCTGATAAAGTCTCAGCCAACCCAAAAGGGGGCTCTGGAGCACAGATGTCCCCTCCTAGGAGCCTCGCAGTGGGCAGAAGTGGCCAGCCTCCGGTGCCCTGCTATGTTCAGTCACTGTCTGAGGGCTACCCTAGAAGCCTTGACCTTGGCTTGACAGCTGAAGGAGATCCTGAAGGTGCCAACCACTGGAGGCTGTCCCAAGACTGCACTCTCTGCAGCTGAACGTGATGTTCTTTTTGAAGCAAATAGAAACAAGGCATCCATGACTGCCGCACGCAGGCAGGTGAGAAAGCCCAGCTTGAGCGGCAGAGCAAAGGCCCCCAGCTAACCGCCCCAGGCCCGTGAGCAGCAAATACTTACTGTTGTAGACCAATGTCACTGTGGCCACAGGTAACTGGTACAGAGTTAACTCTGCTCCCAACTGACAAATGTTGGGGAAAAAGGGGGTTCTGCTCCAGCCAAATAAGTAAATAAAAATTTAAAAAGTGGTTCGTCATCACAACTGTGCCTGACTCCACCAGGCAACCCGTTCCCATTGAATAATGTCTGTGCTCACGACTTCATTAAGTAGCAATTTGTAATGATTAGCGCCATTGTGACACTGTAGCACCTGCCAGAAAACCTGGGGACACATGCTAATGATCTGTGCTCATCCTCTTCACGTGCTTGAGGCTTAGGAGGAGGGGTGGGCATGGCTGGCCTGTCCTTGCTGAACCTGGGGGATGCCATAAATACCAGCCTCTAGCGAGGGAGCAGAGGCCCTTTTCAACTTCTGCCTTCTCTGACTCTCAGAATCATTCTGCAGTGGGGGGCCGCGAGGGAAGGGAAAGGCTCAGAAACATCCTGAGAGGCCCCTCCCAAGTGTTTTCCACACACTTCTTGACTCCTCCCTCTATACTCCTATTACCTCCTTTGTCCAGCTCATCAGAGCGACTTCTGACCCTCCCACCAGATAGGTCCATTTCTCTCGTCCTCCACCACAGCCACCAGATCTCTTGCCTGGATGTTGTGATCCCTCCCACCTGGAGTTCATATCCCCACTCTGGCCCCAACTGTCTATTCTCAGCCCAGCAGTCAGAGCGGCCTGGTTAAAAATAAAGTCAGATCAAGTTGCTCCTCCACTCAGAATTATTCCCTGGTTTCCTCTTCCTACTCCCAGGAAAAACACAATTTTACCATGGTGTTTTGTTTCTCCATGGCTACAACGCAAACCACCCCCGAATGTGGTGGCTTCAGAGAGCAATATATTATTTCTCACATTCTAGGGGTTGACTATGCACTTATCCTGCTGGGCCACGGGGACAACCAAAAGATCCAAAATGACCTCACTCACCTGGCTGGTGGTTAGAACTGACTGCTGGCTGGGAGCTCAGTTGGGGCCACCAGTGTGTGCCTGGGTTCCCTCCATGTGATCCTGTTCACATAGCTCCTTGGGCTTCCTCCCAGCATGGTGGCCAAGTCCAAGAGCAAATATTAGAATATGTGAAAGTGAAGGTTGCAGAACTCCTCAGGCCCCGCCTTGGAAACTGTATAGCATCACTTCTGCTACGTTTTATTAGTTGGCCTATTTGGCAGAGACAGTCCTCTGAAGGGCTTGACTGTTGAGAAGTATGGCCGAGTTGGAGAAGTGAGGTGAGGGAGGTCACCAATGTAACTAACTTCCACCAAGGCCTTACACAATCTAGCTTTGCTCTGTCCAATATGGTAGCTATTGCCCACATATGGCTATTGATGCTTGAGCTGTAGCTGGTTCAGATTTGCGATATGCTGTAAGCATAACATATAAACCAGGTTGCAAAGATTCAATACCTGCAAAAATTTAAAGTATCTCATTAGCAATTTTATATGTGTATTACAAGTTGAAATTATAATAGTTTGGCTATAATGGTTTGAATAAAGTATATTCTTAAAGTTAATTTTACCTCCTTATTTCTACTCTTTTGAATACAGTATTCCCTCACGTATCGTGGATACTATGTTCCAGACCCCCCTATGAAGTAGGAACCTTACATTTATTCTACACTTTTAAACCTATGTAACTTCAACAACATACATATACAGTACTGCAAAATCCTGCGATATAGCAAAAAATCCATGATAAATAATTAAATATAATACTTTTAAAAACCCCGCGATACAGTGAGGCCGCGATAAGTGAACCACGATATAGAGAGGGACCGCTGTATCTAGAGATGTTAAAATTACGTGTAGCTTGTGTTCTGTTTCTGTCATGGAGGGTAGCTCCAGCCCCTGCCTGTCAGCATCTCTTGCCTGAGTGCTTTGATCATCTCCCTCTAGAACAGGTGCTATTGGATGACCTCTGACCTCCATCCAATGCCACTTGTTATTCACCAACTCCTGCAGCACTGGCTTCCTGTCCCTTCTGTTCCTGCCTCTGATATCTTCCCATGCGGTTCCTTGTGCCTGGAATGCTCTTCCCCTTGAAGTCCAGGTGACCGGCTGCTTCTCATCCCTCAGCTCTCTGCTCAGACGCAAACCAGGCTTCCTCTGGTTACTCTACACTTGCTCTCGGTTTATTTTCTTTACGGCCCAAACCACACGTTGCACTTTAATGATTGGTCTGCTTGTGTGCTGTCTGTTTCACACCCTCGGCAGGAAAATCCACAAACACAGAAAATCTTTCTTGGCATGAAGCAGGAGCTCAAATATAGTTGTTAGAAGAATGCCCTGGAGAGACTTGGGGCACTGGCTGGAAAGCCTCCCAAACTCTAGACCAATGAGATAAATGGACACTGGATGCCAGATTACAAAATCAAAGCTTAGATTTACATGTGGTGATATTATTATTATTATTATTATTATTATTATTAATATTATTGGCTGAGGATTAAAGACCTGTGGTGAATTCTCAGGGACAGAGTAGAGAGGCAGCACATGACATTTATCATTGGCTTAGAGGGTATTTCTCCATCAGCAGAAAGGAATGGGGTGCATAAACTGACAGCTCTCTCACATTTGGGATACACCGCTCAATGGCTCCCAATTACCCTGGGAACAAAATTCTTTATCATGGCCTGGAAGGCTATAGGCACATAGTTAATGTGCATCTGTTTGCTGGAGTGTTATCTCCCCCATTATAAAAAAGGAAACCTCAAAAAGAATGGGTAGAAATATGAGGGGCGAAGAGCTGGCTTCCACAAGAGGGGCTTCCGTTGCCAGGTGTCAAATCAAACCCTATAGGTCAGCAAGATGCTGTCCAACCCCCAGCCCCAGAAGCACACGTGTTTTCATCCAAATGCAATGGCGATGGCCAGCCAGAGCCTGGAGACCCAAGGGGCATTTTTAAAAGCAGCAGAGAGCAGAGAGTGAAGCGAGGGAAAGGGAGATGGTAATTTAATTTAAATGCATTTGCTTTGAGTAGAGTGAGCACAAGCCTCTGGCTTGTGAAAACCTGAGTGGAAAAGGAGGCATTTTCAATAACAGGCCACTTCAAAGTCACAGGTCTCATTTACCATTTATTTAAGCATCAGGAAGGGAAGTAAATTTATTCCTGATGAGATAATGGGTGCGAATGCACTTTGAAAACTTTAAAATGCTTGACAAATCCAAAGATGGCTAGTTTGCAAGCATAATGTGCTCCTGGCAAAATGTAGTAAAGATGCCATACAGGCAGAGCTGTGACCGTCTTGCCCCTGCTGAATCCCCAGGGCCCAGCACTGGGAGATACCAACATGAATTGTAGGATAATGAGTGACCGATTGAAGAAATGAATAACCTCAGGGCCGGGATTCCGGAGGCTTGAGTCTGTGTTCTGACCACACCCCCAGGGGGCCCTGGGCAAGTCATACCACATCTTTTAGCTTCTGTTTCCTCACCTATAACATAGTATTTGCCTCATTGAGCTGCTCTGAGGATTCAGTGGGAAAACACCGGTGGGTGATACACAGCAAGTACAGAATAATGGTAAACCCTATTTTGCATTACAAAGCCAAAATCAAGATTAAATACAGACGCTCCTCAACTTATGATGAGGGTATGTTTCAATAAACCCATCAGATGTTGAAAATATCATTAAGTCAAAAAGACATTTAATATACCTAACCTGCTGAACATCATAGCTTAGCCTAACCTGCCTTCAATGTCCTCAGAACACTTGCATTCACCCACAGTTGGGCAAAACCATTATTTTAAAGACTATTTTAAAATAAACGGTTGAACATCTCATGTAATTTATTATGCGTGTCCCTTTCACACCACCGTACAGTCAAAAAACCGTAAGCCGACAACCGTAAGTTGGGGATCGGAGCTTCTAAATTTAAAGCGCAGCTGTCCTTGCAAAGCGATTCCGAATCCATGCTTAAATTGATTTCAGTTCTTATAAGAAATGGCCTCAGAAAAACAACTCTGTTTATCTCTGGTGGGAAATCAGATGATAAAGCAAATAAACAGGCATGAACACCACCCACCGGGCCGCGGCAGCGGAAATGGATGAGCTATCATGAAATGTACAACCCTCCTGCACAACCGCGGGATAAATAGGCGTTGACAGTGCG
Organism: Furipterus horrens; assembly: GCF_987537825.1. NCBI lineage: Eukaryota > Metazoa > Chordata > Mammalia > Chiroptera > Furipteridae > Furipterus > Furipterus horrens. The sequence goes on from NW_028327181.1 coordinate 12,662,882, forward strand.
GGGATCTGAGCCATTTAACTGTGGCTGGAGACGGCCTCCCAGATGAGCCTATAGAGCCACAATCATACACCCCGAATAGGCAGTGCGGCCCCCAGAGCCCAGCCAGAGCCCCGGGACCCTGGGGCAGGGTGGCTTCCTCGGATGCTTAGTGAGGGGAGTGTGGACTAGAGTGTGCTCAGAGCTCAGGCAGGTCTGGGTCAGTCTGGAGGAGCCAGTGAAGGTTTCCTTCGTTTATTTAGTGGGTATTGGGTGGACGACGATGAGGAAGAGAAATAACAGATCTGTGGGAACAGAGGAGGGTTATTAAATTGATGGGATGAAGAGCTCCATGTCTTTCTTTCTTTTTTTTTTTTAATTTATTGATTTTAGAGAGAGAAGAAGAGAGAGAGATATCAATTTGTTGTTCCACTTATTGGTGCATTCATTGGTTGGTTCTTGTAGGTGCCCTAACCGGGGATCGAACCTGCAACCTTAGTGTACGGGGACGATGCTCTAACCAACTGAGCTACTTGACCACAGCCAGATGTCCATGTCTTATTATGTCTGAATTTTCCAGACAGGGAACACTAGGAACATAAGAGACAGAAAAACATCATGATTCTGCCACTTTCCTCTTCTTAGCAAGTTTCTTGACCTTATATTCATTTCATTGTCTATGTAGTGAGGAGAATAATAATTCTGACTTCCTTGGATATTTGCATAAATTAAGTGTTAGAACAGTTTTAGATGCGTCAAAAATGCCCAGTGAGTATTAGATATTATTGATTTTGCTCATGGGTAGTGATAAGGGGGGCTGAGAGGGTCCAGCTGCTAATGCGCCCCAGTGTAGGGTCTGAGGTTGGATAAGGTTGGGTGGAAAAGTTGCTGGAAAGAGACATAAACTGTGTCAAGGAGAGAGTAGTTGAAAGTAAACCTGAGGAGTTACTAAGGTCAAGGGCAGGTATCGTTCTGAGAGAGGGGGAGGAGAGGAGGAGAGGTCAGGGAACGGAGAATGTTGTGGACTTATGCAGTTCACAGACTGGGACACAGACCAAAACAGAAGGGCCACCATTTACTGAGCACCTACTATATTGCAGATGCATGCTGGGTATTCCACATAGATGATCTCACTTAATTCTCACAATCAAAAAGATGTAGGTAATCGTTCCTACTTTACAGTGAGGAAACAGAGGTCTGAGAGGTGAAATGCTTTGCCAAAGCCACAGAGCTAATGAGTGAAGAGATGGGTTTGGAATCCAGATCTAACTCCAAGTGAATGCAGTGTTCTTCCTAAAATGAAAAAAGGTTCATTATAAAGTAAGACCTACCTGTGGCAAAAATAAGTAGCAAGAAAAATACGCAGTGGAACGTTTCCTTCCCACCTCTACCCCTGGTTTTACTCCCTAGGGCTAGACTTCTCCCATTGATTTATTGCCACCTTTCCTGAGATATCGTTCAGGCATGGACCAGCATACCTGTAAAACACATCCTTTTTAAATGTATAAGACAACTTTTAAAAACACAAATGAAAGCATATTAAATAAATGCTTTTGCGCTTTATTTTCCACTTAAAAATACATCTTGGAGATTTTCCTGCATCAGCGCAGACACACAGAACAAATCCTGAGTCTACCTTAATTTGTCAGCCAGTTCTCTGAATGAACATTTAGGTTCTTCCCAGTTTTTCTCCTCTACACTATGTTAACGAATATCCTTGATTATATCTCTGGATATATGTTTGAGGTCATTTATAGGATAAATTCACAAAGATGAAATGAAAAGATGGCGTGCAATTTTTTTATGTCTTAGTAGATCTTGCTAAACTCTAAAACTGGTGTGGTTTTCCACAGCTCTACAGTTCCCCAGTCTCTGCTGTTGGCTGTGCTGGAGGTTGGCTTGGTGGGGGTTCAAGGCGTAGATTTGGGAGCTAGAAATCCTTCCTACTTGGCTGCAAGTTGCTTTGAGATGGTTTTGATAATCTTACCACTTATCTTTTTGTCTACTAGGAAAGGCCATCTCAGCCTACCGAGTGGGTTATCATGGGTAGAGGCGGCAATTCACCGGTTCATTGTTTCTAGCACGTTTGCCATTGCGATGTTGCTGTTTTAACAGGAAAACAGAGCTGATAGATGCAAACTATCATCCTTCCCCCTCCCCGGCCCAGGGAAATTTTGCCGGTGTTGGCTCAGCATAGCCTACCCTCCCACAGACATGGACAACTGAGTGGGGACTGAATGTGGGAGAAGGCGGGGACAGGGTGCAGGGAAGCAAAAGGAAGGAACCCAGGCCGTATGCAGGTCAGCCCTCTGCCCACGGCCTTAGGGCTGGTGCCCGGACTGGAATTTTCATCTGTGGATGTCAATCAAACGCCCAAGCTCCAATCCCCTATCACCTGGTTACCACCTTATCAGCGTTAATGCAGGGGTGTGCACTTCATTTGTACGATAGACCTTTCAGCCTTTCAGGAGCGAATCCCAAATTCATGGCCACCTCAAAGTTTTCCTGGAGAGCTGGAGTGTGTCCCTTGGGGAAAAGCTACACAGCAGCTTCTAAGAGCTATGTGAAGGACGCCAGAGCTGTAGCACACTCATGGGTGACAGAAAGAGCATGAAGAGGGGCACAGAAGTGAGGAAGTGTGTGGATGCTCAGAAGAGGTGGATCCACGGGCAGAGCGACGAGACCTCAGAATTGGACAGGGACTAGCTCAGGAAGGGATTTGAACACCAGGCTAAGGAATCTGGTTTCATGATAAAGACGTCAGACGTCTTTGAGGGGTTTTGAGTAGATTTTCCATCCAAAAAACTCACTCCAGCTGCAAAGGGGACACGATGCAATAGAGAGGGGGACAAGGCGGGGTTGGAGGACAGTGGGGACGGAATGCCGTTGCAAATGTCCAGGTGAGAGATGGTAATGGGTGAACTCAGACTGAGAGGTGTTGATGAAAACAACCTAGAAACTAACTGGGTGTGGCGGCTGAGAAAAAAGACGACCCCAGGATGCCTCTGAAGTTTCTAGCCTGAGTGACTGTTTTGCTGGGTGAGTGACTCATATCATCCCGGAGCAGGGAGTCCCAAGACCACATATTGTACAACTTCTGCAGCTTCAGCAGACAGTTCTGCTGGTCCACCTACCCTCGGGGGCTCCCACCGAAGAACCTGTGTCACGAAGGTCATTGCCTCGCCCGAACATTCACACCTGCATTTCTTGCCTCCACCTTCTTCCGTGATTCTGCTCTGCGGAAGCAGGCTGATAGCACCTGACCATGGCTCCATGAAACGAGCTCTGTGCCCACTTCGTTCCCAAGCCTCACATGCTTGGGTCCCCTGCCAGGAAAACCTGCCCAGGCACCAGAGCCCCACGCCAGGGACATGCAATCGATCCCCTGTTGCTGTGATTAATTTGGATAAACATATGTTGGAGAAGCAACAGACAGTGAGCGCCCCTTGGTGAATTAGAATCAGCCATGTTGAAACTGGATCACTCAAGCTTCAAATCTGGAGACAAGTACCAAGAGACACAGAGAAGCAGAGCCGTGGAATTTCACAGCACAGAGGACGCTTCAAGTTCCTCAGTGGCAGCCTCCACGTCACGCTCGCGTCTTCCGACTTGGCAGGTAAACAGGGCTGAGAACTCGGGAGGGCCATGGAGCCTTGTTTTGCTGTTCACGGAACCCAGAGAAAGAGAAGCTGTTTGCTGAGACAGTGGAGTGGCAGCTGGAGCTTTGGCGCCCGTGTCACCTGGACAGATCCTGGGTCTGCCACTTACGATGGAACCTGAGTCCAGACACTTTGTCCCCAAGCCTCATTTTTTTTTCTCATCTGTAAAATGCAAGGCGATGGTGTTATCTACCTCCTCCTGTAGCTTGAGGCTCCAATGAGATAATAACACTTAAAGTGCATTTAAGCGACACTAACTTTTGTGCATCAGATACGTGCCAGACATCAGGCCACCCATCAACGGCTGATGAGGACGGATCAATCCCCGTCTTCTTAGCATGTGCAGCCTAGTGGGTCATAAGCTCTCCACACCCATCAGGCATCTCGGTGACTACCTGATGTGCTACAGACTCCGCGCTGGGAGCTCTTGCTTATAATCTGTGAGCCTTAATCAAAAGCTCAGAGGTAAGCGTTCTATAAAGCCCAACGTCTGTTCTCTTTCGAGCACTAAGTTCATGTAGGGAGGGAACAGACAGGATGCTTGCCCCCACTTTGCACCAGCCCTTCATTACAGAAGACCACTGGGCAGCTTAGCCATCGTCCCTTGTTACTTAGAGAGGAACGATCTTATGTCACAGGGTTTTGTTGTTGTTCTTGTTGGGGGATTTTTCCCTCTTGGTAACCTCAGTACCCCATTATATTCTGTTTGCCCACGTCGGGGAGAGCCATGTTCTTTGGTCTGGGTTGGGGTTTTTGTAAACCAAGGTCATCAAAGAGAGGCGTATCTCCTCTAATCCTAGGAGAGTGAGGTTGCTAAGGAGACCATTGTCACATGAACTCAGTAAACTCTGAGATGCTGATGATGCTAGTGAGAGGGAGAGGCTTTCTCTTTTGAGAAAGGAAAACCTCCAACTTTGAATTGGAGGAGAAAAGCCATCCCTGGGACTCGTGTTGGCAAAGCAGATCCAACCCCTTGGCAACTCTTTATCTTTCTGTTGTCACGAGGCTGGGAAGGAGGCAGGAGAGATGGAGAAACTCATTATTTTTTAGCTTATCAACAGATCTAGACTCCTGATGGTTACCTCTGGAAACCTGGTGTCTTATACACTAGAGCAAGTGATTAAAAGACAAACAAACAAACAAAACACAGGCAAGAGACAATGAAGAAAAACCAAGTCAGGAGAGCCAAGGAGGAAGGAATACTTCCTCTTTGTAGTGGGGTTAGAGAAGTAGCCCCTGACAAGGTAGGGCCGCAGCCCTGGGCTGGCTTGGGAACACAGACAGGACTCCACTCTTCTGGAGCCCGGAGGAGCTCAGTCTGTGCCTGAGGTCCGCTCGTCTGCCTGCTAGGGAGAAGTCAGGTGAGAGCATTTACCTCTTCCCCAATTAACAGCAGAATCAGATTAACAAAAAGTATCTATGTATGTGTTTCTTGCCATGGGGTATTTACCAGAGGAGAAAGAAAGAAGGATGGATTGGCTGAGGGGTAAGCAGTGCCCCAGGTGGCTGAGTTTCCAGTTGTATTCCCTGACCATTGATCCGAGGTGTGTCCAAGCCTGGGAAGCACCCACCTGGGGTTGGCTGAGGTTCTGTTCTTAGTCCTGACATGAGTCTTCACGGAGCTAACATGGAACCCATGAAAGGACTTAGTTTCTCCAGCAACTCTGGTTCATGGAATCGTAAATCCGTGTGTCATAGGTCCAACAATCTCAATTTGCAGAAGAAAGGCTGGGAGCCAGAAAGTTTCAATTACTCGCTCACGATCAAACAGGCCATTACGAGAACCCAGGTATCCTCACTCCCAGCCTCGTCTACCTCTCACACCAGGACATTGGGTGGTTTCAAGCGTCTTCACTGAATCAACTCGGGGTTCTGGCATCACGTGACCTCACCTCCATCTGATCCACAATAATGCTGACCTGATCGATCACCTCCTGCCTCATGTCTCGTCCATTTCTTTCGCTCTCACGCTACTTAGCATCTCTTTACCGACAGCTTCAGCTCCTACTCCGTTCTCCCCTTCTGCAATTCCGTTCTGGCTGATCCCTGCCGCGTGGCACAGGGTGACGGACAGGCCCGGGGCGGGAAGGCGGCCAGCTCCCGGGGAGGACTCTGTGATTGGGAGGCTTTGTAGCGACACGCACACACACACCGGGCAGGAAAGAATGGCTTTTCCAAACAGCATACACAGAGAACCACGGGGCCCGTGTGCTCGCAGCTCCATAACGAACGCGCTTGCCTCTCCTAACAACATTTTAAGTCGGTAATTGGCACGACAGGGGTCACAAACTGCGCGTTGAGTCACAGAATAGAATAGAAAACCTCAGAATGGTTTCGCCTCCCACCAAGAGGGAGGCCTGTGTGCCGAGCCTTGTAGAGACATGTTCCTGGCACTCAGGGGCATGTGGACATTTGGGATAAGAAAGGGCTTCAGAGAACAGCTGTCCTCAGGGACCCCAGCCTTTTCCACATCAGAGGGCTCTTTGATGCCCCCGCCCCCATTTCATTTTTTAAAGGATGCAGCCTACCAACAAAACGGCTCGGATCACCTGAAAGAGGATATTTTCCTACAGAATTACTATGGATCTATCAATACATCACTAATGATCACTCAGTTAGTATGACGCCTCTAAAAGATAAGTGGCCTATCCCATCTAAATAATAATAATAGCAATAATAACATGACTTATTAGAAGGGATTAAGCAAAAAAAAAAAAAAAAAAAAAAAACCCTCATAGACCCAGACAACAGTATGGCGATTACCAGAGGGAAGGAGGCTGGGAGGAAGCAGAAGAGGGTAAGGGGGGGATACATGGTGATGGAAGGAGACCTGACTTTGACACACAATGCGACATACAGATGATGTATAATAGAATTGTCCCTCTGAGACCCATTTAATTTTATTAAGCAATATCACGCCCAATACATTCACATAATTTTTTGGCTCAATTGAGGTTTTTTTTAAAAAAAACTTTATTGATTATGCTATTACAGTTGTCCCAATTTTTCCCCCTTTGCCCCCTCCACCCAGTACCTCCCAGCCCCTCTGGCAGTCGCCACCTTAGCCCATGTCCATGGGTCATGCATATAAACTATCTGGCTACTCCGTTTCCTATACTGTTCTTAACACCCCCCTGCTTGTTCTCTACCTACCAATTTGTACTTCTTAGTCCCTGCACCTTTCCCCCCATTCGCCTCCATCCCCCTCCCAGCTGGTAACCGTCCAAATGAGCTCCATCCCTAGGATTCTGTTTCTGTTCTGCTTATCTGCTTAGTTTGTTTTTTAGATTCAGTTGTTGATAGTGGTGAACTTATTCCCATTTTAGTGTTCATAGTTCATAGTTTTCTTAAACAAGTCCCTTTAACAGTGCATATAATCAGGACCTGGTGATGATGAACTTTAGCTCTACCTTGTCTGGGAAGCACTTCATCTGCCCTTCTATTCTAAATGATAGCTTTGCTGGATAGAAAAATCTAGGTTGTGGGTCCTTGCTTTTCATCACTTGGAATACTTCTTTCCAGTCCCTTTTAGCCTGTGAAGTTTGTTTTGAGAAATCAGTTGATGGTCTTATGGAAACTCCTTTGTAGGTAACTCTCCGCTTTTCTCTTGCTGCTTTTAAGATCCCCTCTTTATCTTTAACCTTCGGCATTTTAATTTTGATGTGTCTTGATGTGGTTCTCTTTGCATCCATCTTGTTTGGGATTCTCTGTGCTTCCTAGACTTTTATGTTTATTTCCTTCGCCAAATTAGGAAAGTTTTCCTTCATTATTTTTTCAAATAAATTTTCAATTTCTTCCTCTTTCCTTTCTCCTTCTGGCATCCCCATGATTTGAATGTTGGTCCATTTGAAGTTGTCCCAGAGGCTCCTTGCCCTATCCTTGTATTTGGATTATTTTCTTCTTGCTTTCTGGTTGAATTTTATTTCTTCCTTATATTCCAAATCATTTATTTGACTCTCAGTTTCATCCATTCCACTGTTGATTCCCTGTAAATTTTTCTTTATTTCACGTAGTATAATCTTCATTTCTACCTAGGTCTTTTTATGGTGGTGAAGTGCCCACTGAGTTCCTTGAGCATCCTAATAACCAGTGTTTTGAACTCTGCATCTGCTAGATTGCTTACCTCCATTTTGTTTAGTTCTTTCTCTGGAGTTTTGTTTTGTTCTTTTATCTGGGCCATGTTTCTTTGTCTCTTCATTTTGGCAGCCTCCCTGTGGTTGTTTCTCTGTATTAGGTAGAGCTGCTTTGACTCCCTCTCCTAGCATGGACTATTGTAGAAAAGCATACCTGTTAGTTGGATGGGGTGGAATCTTAGGTAATTGACATTGTGGGGCAACCCGTGTGAACCAGGGTGATGGAACCTTTGATGTGGTGACACCACTCTGCCTGGCCTCTGGAATTTTGTCCAGGAGGAAGCTGTCCCTGGGCTTGGAAGAGGGGGCATGGGCAAATGCCAAAATGACTATTTCTATTTCCATTTGAAATTCCAAGAAATGAGGAACTTTCTAGAAAATTCTAGGTAAGGAAATTCCTAGAAAAGCTTGTCTTCGAGGGAGGGATTCTACCTCATGGAAGTGTCAAAATTTAATACCAAGAAGGGGGCAGCATCTCCATGAGCCAAGAAGATGCTGTCTGCGCCACTTTGGACCACTTACAACTCAACTACATTGCCGCTGCCTGCCTAAATCCATCCTCAACCCCCAACAGGACATTTCAGAGAATTATTCTCACAATTCCAGATACAGAATTAGCCTCTTTGAACCAGTGAGAAAGCAGCGCTCGACAAAGGGCTCATTGTGAACAATTGTGAACAATTTCAAATCAGCCCCCTGCTGTTCAAGCTTCCCCGTGCCTGGGGCTCTTGGAGGAAGAGATGACAGGCTGTCCTAGAAGGCTGCAGATGGCGTGTGGGGCGAGGTTGCAACATGTTGGTGCATCTCAAAGACACATGTGGTAACTACATAGTAGATGGTGGTGGCAGCCTAGGAAAGAATTTGCAAGTCAGAAATCCTGGGAGAAACCCTTTTGAGCCTAAGAATATGTTTTAATGTTTCTTTGATTAGCCTTGCGATCTGCGTAGCCCAGGTTTCAGCTTCCGTTGGGAGAAGCAAAGAGTTCGCCTCCTGGGTGTCATGTGCAAAGGTGACAGCTGTCTCTGATACATCCCAGGCTTGAAGATCCTGGTGGGCCAAGTCTGGCCTCTAATTGTTCAGCTCAATCGTGTTATTGGCACGCAGCACATTTGTTTATATCTGGTCTGTGGTTGCTCAGCAGCAGGGCTGAGTCGTTGCAGCAGAGGCCGAGGGACCTGCAGAACCTGACATGTTTACTCCCCAGCTCTTTCCAGAAAAAGTTTGTTGATCCCGGTCGAGGGGAATATCTGGGAAAGCACACCATCTCGTTTGGAAGCTGGGATTCTGTGCTGGTCCATGACTTCCCTTGCCTTTCTATCTGCTCTGTTCAGCAACACAGGAAATTGAAAGGGGGCTGATGCCTGCGGATGCAATTAAGGTTCGTGGGTCAGCTGGCTCCTCTCTGTGTCCAGCAATGACAACGATAGCTGGCTGGGGGGCGGGGGGGGGGGGTACTTAAACACACACACACACACACACACACACACACACACACACACACTCATCAGCATCTCCAGGAGCATCTATGTCCCCTTCTGTGGCCCCCGATTCTGTTGAACAAGCCTGCCGTAATGCCAGCTTCTGCTGGGGACCCCGGCCTCTGGCCTCTAGTAACACTGTCTCCCTCTTAACCCTCCAACCAAGAGGTGGCAGGGGCTTCCTGCTGTATTTTTACGCCCTGGGATATCGCACTGGGTCCTGTTCAGCTTCTCAGCCCAGCCGTCACCTATATAATCAGAAACCTGTGCCAAATTCCCTGTTTCCAATTCAGAGAGTGGTTTGTTTTCCTGGTGGGATCCTGACAGATACAAGTCTTGATTCTGAATCCCAGTTTAGAATCTTGAGTCCCATTGGAGTTGGTTTGGGGCTTTCCACCTTGACTTGAGCTGTTAGAATTTTGAATTCTAGATGGTTCTGTTCTGCTGTGTGTTGGGAGCAAACAGTTCTACCAGCTAAGGAATCCCGGTGGGGACCATGGCCTCTCCACCGTCACCAGATGAAAAGCAATCGCAGTGCTTCGGCATTGCTCTCCTGCCCACGGTGAGACTGGCTCCCTGAGAGGTGGCACTATTACAGCATCGAATTTCCGCCCTTTTTGGCCACAGCAGTTCATCCATGCACTCTTCCCTGACCTTCGGTGAATGGCCAGCTGTCGGATGCTCCTGGCTTGTTTCTGAGCTGCTTACACTCAACACACCTCTTCCCGGGTCCAGCCTCGTTGTCCAGTAACACCAGCTTCACTCCTGCCCCAGGTTGTTTGGGTTTAGTGTTCTTGGCATTTGTGATTTGCACCCCCTGCCCCACATCGCCCCAGCTCATCTGTTTTTTTTCTCTTATTGCTTCTAAAAGTGATTCTAAAAAACAAAAGTAATCTGTGGTCAAAACATTTTAGGAAATGCTAGGTTAAGCCAATTTGAAGAGATGTCTTTCTTACAGGACCTCTCAGGGCCTTTAAAATACAAGACAATTGAGACTGCAGCATTTTCAAAGCTAGATTGAGCAGGGAAGGTTTCTTCTCTGAGTATGGACCACCTCATGGTTGGGATGATGGGAGCTTGTCGTTTCTGTCTGTCTAGCTTCCATCCCTTCCCCACCTTACTTCTTCCGCTGACGAGATACCTCTCTATAGTCAGAGACCTCTCCCATCCAGTGTGAGGGGGATGAACCCCTCGCCACCACCTCCAGCAATGGGATTGAGGATGTGACCCCATCCTGTCCACAGGGCTGAGCTGAGAATGAGGACGAGATTTAAGCTGGACCAGTCAGAGCCCTTGCTAGGCCTTTCTGGCAATGGTTTCAGGGAAGCCTTGTTCTTTCTTCTGCTGGGATATTAGTGGTCCAAGGGGTCACGTGGCTCTCAGGTGCAGAAAAGCTGTTGGAGTAGAAACCCAAGCCAAAGAGAGAAGGAGAACTGAGCGATGGAGAGAGAGAGCAGAACCCTGACAGTACGTCCTGAGCCCCTGAACTCAGCCAAGTCTGAAGATCGCTCCACACCCTGACTTCTGAATCACATGAGCTAGTCACTCCCACCACCCTTTTCACAATTTCATTTTTGCTTAAGCTAGTTTGAGTTCAGTTCACTTTCTTTTGACCTCTCATCAGTGACACATACCTAACTGATGGAGAAAACACAGCCTCATCTGGTCCAACATATGTGTCATGCCACCTTGAGCCAGAATCCCCTTGCTGTCCCTAAATCCTTGGAATGCAGTCCCCAAGGTCAGCCCCATGGCTGGTGTTCTAGTCTACCCACTTCTGGGGGAAGAGAGGCCGTGGGAAGTGAGGGGCTGACTAAGAAGCAGACAGATGGAACAAGGCAAGAGCACAGGGTAGCCTCTTCCATCCACAATTCCTCTCTCTAATGCCATCAGCATCCATCTTTCTAATAACGGCCTCAGCGTCCTGGGGACTGGTTATTTGCAAACCCACTGGGTAGTCTCTGAGGGACAGGGTCACCCAGGCCTGTGCTTCCCCTTGGATTATGTCTTCATTCTGCGTTTGTTCTGAATTTCTCCATTCTCTGCTCTTATACTGTTCCAACAGCAAAGATCATTGATTCCAGCCCTGGAAGAATTTACTTGGTACAACTAGAAAACAACATATGTTGACTTGAATGATATTCAGATTTATAAACGAGAGACTCCAAGGCCTTCCAGCTGAGTGGTGGTTTTAATTCAGAAATTACTCATGTGGAAGTGTAGAAGTGCCAAGAATACAGGTGTAAACAAGTGGCAGAAATGAAAAAAACCTGCCGCGTGGAGAGAACAATGAGAATATCATCTTCCAGTCTCAAGGCCACTCGGTGTCACAATGGAGCCTCCACAAATCACCTTGTTGGTAACACAAACCACCCTCTGAGCAGGCAGAAACGACTAGCCCCATTTTTCAGAGGAGCTCGTCGAGGTGGCCAAAAATAAAACGTGACTTGGCCAAGGTCACTTAGCGAGAGGGGAACAGCGGGGGCTTGAGTGACGGGTACCTGGCTCTGGTCCAGTTCTCTTTGCACGCTACCCCCACGAGGCCGTGTTGGCTAGTTCTCTTCTGCGGTCGGTGTTTTTCCAGCTGGTAAATATAGTGAGTCTGCCCTAATCTCCACCCCAGCTCTAAATTTTACCCCTCAAAGTAAATACCGTTCACTAGAATGTGTGTTTTCCACCATTAGCCTTTCCAGTTGCCACCTGTGAAATCTATGACCAGGTTTTCCAACTCGGACCATAAAGGGCACAAGTTGGAAAATAGTGTGATGGTGACTCAGGCTCCCCCCACCCAAATCATTCATTTCTTGATTTTGATGGCTTCAGGCCTATTATGGCATCCTAACAAATCAAAAATACTTTTTTGAAGGAGAGTAAAGTATCGCAAAGATTGTCCTTGGAACCATGGTGCACATAAGTAAATTTTATCACTCTTAACAGACCACAAATCAACTCCATTAAGATGAGCTAACAGTCCCTATTGAAGACAGCACCCATCAGTTAAAACATTAATTATCATTTCCTTTCTCCCCAGCTCAGTCATAAGCTCCAGGAGGAGCTGTGCCCGTCTTGTTCATGACTCAATATCCTGAGCAGTACTAGAGCACTGAGCACATAGTAGGTGCTTAAATGAGGAAATAATACAATGATTGAATGAATAAACAAACCATTAAGATGAAATAATTACATCAGCACAAAAGCAACTTAATTATTGGTTGATCCTAGATAAACATTAACCTTTGAATGTTATGACCATAATGAACTCTCTGCTCATTGGGTATACTTCACCACCATTCAGAAAAGCAGATATTGATCACCTACTGTGTGTCAGGGTGTCTTAGATTAAGAGCCACTTCACATTCTTTTTAGACTGAATCAAGACGTAAACACACAGACACTTGAAATATAAACAAACATCTACAACAAACACACCCACATCCATACACAGATCCACATGTAAAATACTTTTTAAAAGTCTCAATTTTGTTAAGATGTCAATATTACCCTGAGAAATCTATAGTTTTTATGCAATTCCCATCAAAATCCCAATGACATCTTTTGTAGAAATAGAAAAAGCCATCCTAAAATTCATATAAATATCAAGGGATCCTGAATTTTAAAAAAGAAAGAGATCCTGAAAAAGAAATCCAAGCTTAAGGTCTCATACTTCCTGATCTTCAAACTTACTATAAAGCTACAGTAATCAGAAGAGTGTGGTAGTGGTGTGATGACAGACCTAAAAAACAAGGAAACAGAACAGAGAATTCAGAAATAAACCCTCCCATGCATGGTCGAGTGATTTTCACCAAGACCATTCAATGGGGAAAGAACAATCTTTTCAACAAATCGTGCTGGAAAAGCTGGCTTTCCACATGCAAAAGACTGAAGCTGGACCCTTACCTGATATCATAGGTAAAGATAAACTCAAAATGAATAAAAATCTAAGACCCAAAATAATAAATCCCTTAGGAGAAAACATGGGGAAAAGCTTTGTGGAGTTGGATTTAGCAAGGATACCTTGGAAATGACACCAACATTACCAGAAACAAACAAACAAAAACAGACACATCAGACTTCATGAAAATTTTTAAATTTTGTGCTTCAGAAGACACTGTCAAAAGAGTAAAAAAGGAACTGTCGTTTGATCCAGTGATCCCACTGCTGGGATTATACCCACAGAATCCTGAAACATCAATTTGAAAGAACCTATGTACCCCAATGTTTATAGCAGCATTATTTACAATAGCCAAGTGCTGGAAACAGCCTAAGTGCCCACCAGTGGATGAGTGGGTCAAACAACTGGTATATTTACACAATGAAATACTACACAGCAGAGAGAAAGAAGGAACTCCTACATTTTGCAACAACATGATTAGAACTGGAGAGAACTATGCTTAGTGAAATAAGCCAGGCAGAAAAATACCATATGATCCCACCTAGTACAGGAACCTAATGAACAAAACACACAAGCAAGATAGAACCAGCGGTATGGAAACAAGGAACAGACTGACAGTGACCAGAACGGAGTGGGGATGGGGAGAAAGAGGGGAAGAAGGGAAAGGGTCTAGTCAAGGAACTAGTATAAATGACCCATGGACTTGGACAACAGGGTGGGGATTGACTGTGGGATTGAGAGGAGGTGGGTGAGGCAGGGAAGAGCAATGGGGGGAAAATGGGACAATTGTAATAGAACAATAAAAAAAAATGGGAAAAAAAGTGAAAAAGGAGCCTCACAAAATGGTAGAAAATATTTGCAAATCATATACCTGAAGGGAATTAATTTCTAGGCTACGGGGCTGTCTATAACCCAGCCTTCCACTTGGGCCTCCCTATTCCCTGTGCCCTCTGCCAGTGTCTTGGTCTCGATCTCTGAGATGTCTGAGCCCCAGCACCTCAGTCTTCCAGGCTTCTCTTGGGCCCTGGACTTCGGCACACACTTTGGGCCCTGATGTCCATTTCTCTGGTCTCTCCAGTGCCCAGCCAGGGGCACTTCAGAGTCCCAAAGATCATGCTTGCTAGGACTTGAGCGGACCCCACCAATGGCGGGCTCTTCCCTGCCAGCTTGAATTCTCTTTGGGCAGCAGCAGGGTGAAACCTGCTCCACCCTGTTGTAAGAGAGACGGACAAAACCCCCGGGGAGGCACGGCTCCTGCGTATCTATTTGCTCTAAATATATGTGCATGTGGCTTCTTTAGCCGTTAATTTTTAGAATGGGGGTTCTCAACTGAAATACAATCGACATTTTGGACAGAACAATTTTTGTGTGTATGGTGGGGGTGAGCAGGAGCGGGGATGGGAGGAAGTGTCCTGTGCATGGTAGGACATTTAGTAGCATCCCTGGCCTCTAGTGATGAAATGTCTGTGGCCCTCGCATGCCAATCATGCACCTTCATATATGGCCATCAATACATCTTTGTTTGTTTAAAGTATTTTGAATTGAGTTTTCGTTGCTTGCAGCCAGAAGAGTCCTGATGAATATACCTAAGACACACAACATCTAGCGTAGTGCTAAATCGTGATAGGTCATCAGCTGTAAGTAAATATTGTTACCAATGCTCTAGTTGACAACTATTTGAGTACCTTTTATGGGTCAAGCACACTGAATTTTATTAAGTGCTGAGAATAGCCATGATATACTGAAGGCTTGGATTCCAGTCCTGGCTTCATCCCTTAAATGTGACCTTGGAGAAGTTACTCCTACTGTCTGAGCCTCAGTCCCCTCCTCTGTAAGAAGATGCGGTTGGAACGGACCAGACATTGCAAACTGATGGCGGGCTAGATCCAACCCTTCTTTGGAGTCTCATTCGGCCTGCATAGTGTTTTACAACTTAGAAAGTTTCATATGAAAAGTCAGGTATCCAGCTTCTTTATAAAAACTGGGAGTCAATCTCCATGGGGTCCCCGTTGCCATATCATATTGACAGGCAGGGTTAGGAGAGGTGAGCGTGTGCACTCCAGTTACCCCTGACCCTTCCGCACCCCATCATCTTGTGAAACAAACTCAGAAAGAATCGGAAGCCTTTGCTAGAAATAAATGATCAAGATTAATTCAAGGGTGTTAGAGATTGCAAACTGAGAACACGACCAGCCCAAAACCCACAAGTGTTTCAAAAAAGACAGAAAAGTTACGAGTTCTTATAGCCAAAAGTACATTCCTGAGAATGATCGGTCCTGAATTCTTAGCCCTGTGACTGGTCCAGGATGGTTACCCATCAGGTGTCAGGCAGGGTAGATGATGGACGTAGGGAGGTCTGGATATGTGTGTCCTTTGAGGAGGTAATCGCAGGGTAATCTGCAGGCCTGATGTATATCCAGCCATTGACACAAGACTGCAAAGTTCCAAAAGTTTAAGTTCTCAGGCTAGTTTAAGTTCTCAGGCTACTTAGAACAAGAACAGCCTTTCCTCATAGCGTTATTAATTGCAGCCGCGTGGTCAAAGTGGCTCCATTGTACATCTTCCCTGCATTCATCCTTTGCTGCATCTCGTGCTGCCTGCTTCCCTCAGCTCGGGGGTGACCGGCTGGCCACAAAAAGCAGACTTTCTCCTTTCTTTTCTGAGACCGTACCCCTCACGGTCTGCGGAAAGAGACTGAAATTACATAGTAAAACACCCATCTGACCTGGGAAGCGATCTGCTGTTGTTCTAACCCCTCCAGGGTCACAGCAGATCCTGGGGCCCAGAGCATCAGCAGCATCGGGTGGCAGAGACAAACAAGCCCAGGTTGTCTTTCTTTGCTGTTCAGAAAGACAAGAAAAAAATCCCTCTCCCTGTGAAGCCTCGCCGGCAGGCTTTTCTGTCCCTTCTTCCCAGAGGTACCACTTCAGACTAGAGAGCAGGCAGGGGCAGGAAGCTGAGAACAAAGAAGCATTTCGTGGGCTGCTAATTATTCTCCTTCTGTGTAAATAATTAGCTGGAAGGGGAAGAAAAAAGCCGGTTCACAGGCCAAAGAGAGAGAAAAGCAAAAGGCAGATGAAAGGGGCTGGGGACTGGCTGTGTCCTCGGGAGCCATCAAAGGGGAAGCCTTTCCTGCTTCCTGTGTTTTGAACACCTAGTCTGGGTCTTTCAAAGCCCTTGGCATCAGCACCGTAATTAAATCCTGGGTCGGGGAGCTGGCATGTGGGTAATGCGACAGCTGGAGCTGTTTCCTGCTGGATTGT
The DNA here is from genome assembly GCF_987537825.1 of Furipterus horrens. Lineage (NCBI taxonomy): Eukaryota > Metazoa > Chordata > Mammalia > Chiroptera > Furipteridae > Furipterus > Furipterus horrens. The sequence goes on from NW_028327181.1 coordinate 12,679,283, forward strand.
GCCGGAGAGGAAGCAGGAAGTGTTCACATGGAAGGAACAGGGAGCGACTGGGCCTCACTTCGACCCTGACTCCACTGCTTTTTATAAATGACATTAGGGACAAGTTGCTTCTTCCCACTTAGGGTCTGCATGGAGGGTCACCTCTTCGGCCTTCACCCCAGAAGGCAGTGTTGGGGAGGCTTGTTATGGGCGGTTGGAAGAGTCTGGGGGAGAAGGAGTAGCAGGCTCATGGAGCCAGAGAAGCAGGAAGAGGGCAGAGGAGGCAAACAGATGCTCAATGTCAAAAGAAATTTGGTGAGGCCTGATCCTTGTGTCCTGGGTGCAAAGGGGCCTTTGGGTCTCTCTGCAGAGGCATGGGAAGGAGAGGTGGGTGGGTGTCCATGCCTCCAGGCCTGGCAAGGCAGGCGAGTCGAGTCAGAGGAATTACTGCTCGCTATCTGCTCATCTCCACCCCACAACGGGCCCTGTGTGCACAGGACATTCAGAGGCACCCATGGGGGACATTTAGAAGGAAAAAGAGAGAAACAGGACACCCTAATTGCCCAGCCATCCACAAAAGACTCTTTGCAACCAGGGGTGTGTATACCAGATGGGCAGAAGAGGAAGAGATTGCATTCAGCTGTTTGGAGACTCCCCAGCAATGCATCTGGGTAAGATGACATATTGTGATTGGTGACCTGGGGAAGGAGAGTTCCCAAAAGAACCTACCGGAATCTCTCATTGACTAGGGAGATCCAGAGCCCCTGGCTTTGAGAAGGGCAGGGGTGCTTCCTTCCCTCGCGTGGGATCAAAAGGCAGATGCTACTCAATGTATCAGAATTGTGTCGTGCAGGCTGGAAGCCCCAGCTGCAAGGCAGGGCTACTGTGGCTGCTTCTGAGAAGCCTCAGTGGTCCCAGTCCATCAAGGGCAGGAAGACAAGTTGACAGGATGTGACTCCAGAGGCACTGTGGGCTGAGAACCAAGAGTTAGTGATGAAGGTGCAGAATTAGCACAAGCGCAGGTGAGCCAGCAGGGGCTATGGAGCCAGGACGTTTTCTGTGTTGGGTGAGCCAAATGGATTTGTTGGAGGAATACAGTCTGTCACCTTAACGCCAACCCTAACCTTAACCCCAACCCTAACCTTAACCCCAACCCTAACCTTAACCCCAACCCTAACCTTAACCCTAATTCTAACCTTCTCCCTAATTAAATTTGAAGACCAAATATTTTTTAGCACGTGTCCCATGCCATATTTCAAACATGCTTATACTAAAACTTATTCATTGTTTATCTGAAATTCAAATTGACCCGGCATCTTAACATGTTACATGCCAACTCTGGCAACCTTGGCTGGGGGTTTGGTGGGAATTTAATGTAGGGGCTGAAGACTTGTGCCCTACAGACTAAAATGTTTTGGTTTGGTCAACACAGTGCTTCAAAAATAAGGAAATTTCATGTAAAATCCAGACTTTCACCTTCTCTTGAGGTCTGGTCACTCCTACCCCTTGGCTGCCTGTTCTCCAGCATCCTCACCCCTACTTACCCCCCTGGACTTGACTTCCTCTTTTATTGTTGCTTGTCTGGTCCTCACATCATCTGAGTTTGAGAAGCATCGCCCTGCCTTGGGGCACACAGGGAAAGACTCTGGTTCACACAGTGCAGGGGTGAACCCTCCAGACCGAGTGCCTGGGGTCACTGGTCAGAGGTCCAGCCCCATCGTGCTGCGCTCCAGGCTCCCTCTACTTGGGTCTTATTTTCCCACCGGTGAAGGGGCGCCAGGTCCTGAGCTGCCTCACTCTGGAGTGTGATAAAGATGGAAGGAAAGTGTGAGGATGGAAGTTCCTCTGGGGGGACGACTTTTCTTGTCAGTAGCGGGGCTGACCTGTGCACCTGGCATGTTTGACGTGGGGTCCCCCAGCTGAGGACCGTTACAATATTTTGCCAGTGTGGCCTCCGCCTTCTCACTCCATCACTCCAAGGGTTTGTCACTTCCTTTGTCAAAGGGAATTAGCGATCAAGTAGGTGACTGTGGGAAGGACACAGGCATCCCCTTTGAGGTACCTACTAGTGAGTCACACCAAATGCTGGTTCTTTCTCTTCCCCACCCTGCCCCCTACTCTCTGCGAGAGTGAGCCTGTGTGAGTCCTACAGCTCTCTCCGTCTGTTTCCCCATCTGTAGAATGAGGGGGCTGATTCTGAGGCTCCCACAGTCCTCTTGGGGCTGGCATCCCATGTAAAAGAACGAGCTGTTCCCTGGAGCAGTCTTTTAGAATCCCACCAGCTCTGCTCACAAGAGGCAGATCAAACCCACCCTCTGCTCAGTTAAAAACATGTGTGTGTGTGTATTGCACAAAGTGAGTAAGGTGAAAATATGCCCCCAGCCCCTCCCAGAACTTGATCCTGGAGAAACGCAGGTCAGATTATTGAAAAGTTCCTTGTTTAGTGAAGGCAGGGCAGAGGGAAAAGGGAGGGTGATGCCTTGTAGGTGAACTCTCTACAGCCAGGGTCATCAATCTATGATAAATTCTTATGAGCTCAGTGAATTATTTTTATAGAGCTTGTTGGATAAGAGTAAAAAAAAGAGAGAGAGAAGAGGAAGAAGAAAGAAGAAAAAGGAGAAGGAGAAGAAGAAGGCCTAGTTAGGACAATAGGGAGTGGTAAGGACTGTGGCAAACTACAGACCCTAGGTGTAGCGTTGGAGAGGGAGCCTCCCAGCTCCAACTGATTGGCACCAGGTGGAAACGTAGGCATGTTGCTGCCAGATTGTCAAGAAGAGGAGGAGGAGGAGGAAGAAAAGTCAGAGGAAGAGGAGATAGCCCAGAATTTTGAAGTATAATGTCTCAACTTTTAAGTGTTTGTTTGAGTTTTCTTAAAGAGTTTTTTTGGGTACAGTAGAGCTACTCACATGTCTGATCTGGTCCACAGGCTGTTTGTAGTTCTTGAGCAACCAGGAATCATTTGCAGCATCTTTGTCAGTAACTCTTGAAAAATCTGTGCTCACAGCTTGCCTCCACATCTTCTAAGATGGTCAGTTTCAGAGACACAGGAAGATGATTTTAAAGGAGAGCCAGCATCATTTAATGTTTAGCTGTTTTCTCAAATACTCTGTCTCTTCCTATCCCTTTACTTTTGCTCAGGTGTGTCCCTCCCCCAAATAACAACTACCTGGAAAACTCCTATTCAGCTTTCAAAACCTAACCTTTAAAACCCAGCTCAAATGTCCACAGCCTTTACTAATCTTCACCCTCCTTTCCAAGGGTTAAATCCTTTGCCCCAATTCTGTGTCCCCAGTACTCCACTCTCCCTGTTCACACCATGTTGCCATCAGGGTCCCAGTTTAAAACAATGGAATACTTTAATTGGACAATATGAGGAGACTTTACTAAAGCGGCTATTTACAATGGAGCATTCATGACAATGGGCAGGGTTTAAGGGAACTGACAAGGACAGTGCAGCCCCTGGGGCTAGCTACACTAGGGAGCTCTTGCCCCCAAGGCCTGAAGCTGCAAAAGGAGAAAACTTTACAAGACTGGGCTCAAAGGATTGAACACAAATACTGCCTGATAGCCTCAGTTCATAGTGACCCATCAGCAAGGGAGTCAGGAGAATAAAGCCCCGACCCACTTTCCCCCAACTCTCCAGGATCTTGGTGGTGCCTGTCATTAGCAGAACACAGCTGGCACCCAGGAGGTGGGAGTGTGCTGATACAGTCCATGGGAGTTGGCTGGCGGGGGGGCGGGGGGGGGGGCAGAGCAGGGTGGAGAAAAAGAGAAGGGCAGAGAAAGATGCCAGTGCCCACTGCCCTCTGTAAGTCCAGACCCCCTAGAGACTGAACCCTGCTGGAGGTCAGTAATATGTGATGCCCTCACATCTGGCACATAGTAGGTGATTAATAAATGGTTATGAGAATTACCAGCTGCATCACATAGGACTGGGTAAAATATAAGTAAAGAGTAGGGGTCATCTTTGGGTTGGGCACAGGTGTGGAGTGATCACCGACTTCCTCCTCTCATCCTCTATTTTATCAGCACCTACTGGGTGAGGTATCTCGCTTGAACCCAGGAGCTCTTCATCTGAAACTAGGAAGTTAGGCAGCATGTGTTCCAAAATTTCCCTATGTGGGTGTCACAGAACACTGGCTTGATTTGATGTGATGCTCCGAGATGTTATGTTAAAGGAGAAAAAATCCATTGTCAAGTGTAAAGGCCTGTGGATTAAGTAAATGCCTTTCCTGCAGGACTTATCAGAGCCTTTTAGTCTGCTAATGTGTGATGTGAATTTCCTACAAAAGGCCACAGCCTTTCCCAAAAGTATTTGGTCATGGAATCCTTTACCTCTGGAGCAGCTTGGGACAGCGTTCACCTTCTTTGACCAGGTCATTTTACAGATGGGAAAACAGGCTTCAAAGGTGTCAGCAGCCAGTCTGGCAGGTGGCGTGATTTGCATAAGGAAACAAGTGTCAGACTTGCATCCAGTGTTATCTTCTGGTCTTTCTCCACACATTTGCATCGAAGTGAGTATCTCCCCCAAACCACGGCTGGGGAGTAGCAGGTGGTCCTTCCCACTAAACACACATGAGCGTCTGGCTCGTAACTGTCGTGGGACCTCAGCCTCCTAACTGACAAGCCTGACCCGTTGTGAGATGTTGTCACGATTATAAAACGAAAGCTTGCTGGGCCATGCCTGGAGAGAAGATGACAGTGAGTGAGGGGAGGGGAGAGGGTAACTGAGCACTGGGGTGACATCTCATGGTCTGTCCTGGCCATCAGCACCAGGCAGGGAAACTCCATCCTATGCAAGGCAGCCAGCATGGTTTTGCCCACTAGGGTGACAATGGCCCTCTTATGCTGGAAGCTCTTTCCTGGCTTCCTTTTGCCTCAGGACCAAGTCCCAATATCTTCTCACAGATTCTCTCTTTCTCTTTAGCCTCACCTGTTACCGCCCACCGCCTCCCTGAGCCTCCCCGTCTTACACACTAACTTCAAGCCCGTGTACACGCCATCCAGTTCCTCAGCCTCACTGCTCTGCGCTCCCATGCAGACCTTGGCACATACTATCTTCCTCCACCTAGAGCTCCCGTCACTGTCCAAATAAATGCCGGCTCCCACTACAAGAGGTGGGGTGGTGGGTGGGTCATGCTTGGGCTCAGAAGCCTGAGGGCCTGTGTTCAAACCCAGCTTTGAAATCTTTTTAGCTGTGCAGCTTTGGCCACATGACAAGCTCTCTGGTCCTCAGTGTCCTTATCCCTAAAATGAGAATGACGATAATACCTCCTGTTTCAAAAAAAAAAATAGTGTTTTAAAGGTTAAATGAAATCATCCTTTATTTGCCACATAGTAAAGTCTCAGAAATGGTGGTTTTGATTCTTCTTCCTTCCGGTTTCAACTTAGATGCCCATCCTCTGAGATAGCTTCCCTGACTCCCCACAACACACACGCACGCATGCATACACACGCGCGCACATGCACACACACATATACTCCTTCCCATATCTCGCCAAGGCACCTGTATTTTCTCCACCTCTGCCTCCAGCGTTTATCTCCTGGTAAAGCAATTACCTACTTTCCTATACCTCCTCTTGACTCACTCATTAACTCTAGATAGGGAGAAACTCTAGCAGGTAGAAACTCAGCGTGAGCTCCAAGGATAGTCCCGGACTCAGTAGGTACACTGGACCTATCCGGGACAATTTCTGTTACTTCCTTTTGTATTCAGGTAGACAGAGCCAGTGTCAGAGTGAGCACTGAGCTCCAGACCCAGGGAGGGGAAAGCATTTTCCCAGAGTCACATGGCTTGTCCGTGGCAAAGGCACGATCGACCCAATTCTCCTGAGTCTCGTCAGGAACACGCTCGGTCCTGCGGAGGCCACCCGGAGAAAGCTCGGTTCCCATTACTGCTGAGGTCTCCAGATTGCTGTGCTCACTCTAATTTTCAAAGGGAGTAAGAAAAGCTTACTTCCCCACCCTTCTCAATTCCCAGAGCGAGCATTTCCTTTCCTGAAAGGCAATGGGTTGCTTGAACTTTTCAGTAAAGCAGCAATGGTCTCCTTGCTGACTCAGTCATGGGTGACTTCTAAAGAGAGTGATCAGCTGTGGGAAATGTGTTACCGGAGTAAAATGACTCCCAGGGGGCCTGGGGGTGGGGTCTGGGAGAGCCCTCAGGCTCAGATTTCCCCAAACAAAATGTGGAGCACCCGTGTCTGGTTTCTGCCCTGAAGTGGGTCATCCGCATGGATGCCCACGGGACCATCCTGGCTCTGCCGAAAGCAAGCATTCTTGTTCTATCAGGTTCCATTCCTCCCTGGGAGCAGCTGCAGGGGTTTCTGAAAGGGTGACCTCCTTTTAGCACAGAAATGATCATGATGTTTAGAACATCAGGGTGGACTGAGAGATCAACCCTGGCGAGCTCTTTATGTGTAGGAAAATGAACACCAGGAGCAATTGGCATGAGATCACACAGCAGGTGAATGGCAGAGCCAGCTGAGATCTGTCCATCTTTCTGCTGCACCTGTGGACTCACTGGCTATTTCTGAATATCCTCTGCCTGATGAAAGGGTCGTACTGTAATAGATTTGGAATAGCCACACCAAAAATGGCAGAGTGCCCATTTAGCAATTGTAGGTATCTTCGTGAGGCCTCCCTTGGTGGCCCATGATAAAAGAATTGGAACACGTACATTAGCTGAGGTGTGTGGAATGTTGCCTCAATACCAGAAACTTTTCCAGGTGCTTTATATTCATGGCCTCATTTACCATTCCCAATGACCCAATGAGGAGTCATCATTCTTTTAGAGATGGGCGTGCCAAGGATGACAGAGGTTAAGAAACTCGCCCAAGGCCACACTGCTGAGATGTAGTAGAACCAGAACATGACCCTGCACTTAACTGTTAGGCCACCCTGCCTGTTGTTCCACAAATATTGAGGGAGGACCACTCTGGGCAAAGCACTGTGCTGGGTGTTCAAGAGTCAAGGATGAATGAGTTACAAATAGATCCTTATTAAATTATTCGTGATCAGAGCTAAACACGGGAGCCATACTCTCATGTGTTAATTTACTCTTTTGAAGTGCTTACATCATTCTATCTATGAACTCACACAGCCCATCAAGGAAGCCAGAGCAGGTATTCTCTGCTTTTGACACATGTGGGGGTGCTGGAGCCCAGAGAGGAGAAAGGACTGGTTAAGGCAATAGATCAAGTTGGTGTTCTGTCTGCGTTTCCAGCCTCTAGTCCAGGTCTCTTTTCCACTAGACAACCAGGAACATCCAACCAGGCTCCTGGTGGCCAGAATTAGTCCAAACATTGAGGATTAGTAAAATCTGCAGTAGAGAGAAGTCACTCCATTTATACGGTTCAGTTGTGAGCCATCCTTAGTTCCCGAGAGAAAGGTATCTAAGGAGAAATCTCTGGCTTCGGCAGAGGTGTGGTGAAGTCACCGGCAGACCTTACTGTGGTCCTCAGATCTTATCACAATTGGGGCTTCCTCTTGGTTCTCATTTCATGGCCCAGGAATTTCAACAAATGGAAGTTCAGGAGTTGCTACCCTAATGGTCTAAGAGGGAGTTTGCCAATGGGTCCTGTCATTTCACTCTTCTTCTTTTCTCCCCAGCCCCGCTCACACACAGACCCGCGGTCTGAATAATGAAACATCTAATACACTCTGTTGCTTTCACCTTCTATTTCTTGTGGAAATCAGTTTTGACCTTAATTAACTGGGAACTGGGCACATGCCACCCACTGTGGTCAGAGCAAAGAATGAGCCCTGAAGAAAAAGAGTAAGAGTGCAGGGTGGAGAGGGGTGACCAAGGGGTTTATAGAGTGAGTAAGAAAGGTCTAGCCTCCCCCAATGCTGCTACATAATTCATTGCAAGGCTGATGGCGGCCGTACTAGATGGAATGTTGCGGGGACATTGCTCCTCTACGGGAGGCACTGGATTCTTTAAGAATTTCTGTCGCTGTCCAAGGTACTGACTGAGCTCTTGCAGAACCCAAATAGTTGGCCATTTCTAAGAACCGCCGCGTTCTAGGTAGGGCAGGGGACAATGTCAGTGGTCTGGAGCCAACAGAGACTAAGGAGCAGGCATTCCCTGCTGCCAGTGGAGGGACCCTAGTGAGTTGCTCAGCCTCTCTGTGCCTTCGTTTCTTCACCTGCAGAGTGTTGATGACAGCAACAGTCTCTACCTGAAAAGGCTGTTGTGCTGAGTAAAAGAATTAAAATGTGCAAAGTGCTTGGAAGAGTGCCTACATAGAGCAAGCACTATGTAAATATTAGCTTCTATTATTACTTTTGTCTTCACTGCTCTTATTACTGCAGTTATTATCATCATTATTTATGACCCTTTACCTGATGGCGAAACTATAGAGAAAAGCAAGGAGATGATTAAAACAAAAATTCAGAGCGGTCGTTTCTTTTAGGAGCGTCTAAATTATTAATAATGTTCTGTTTTATGAGCCAAGTGGTGAGCACACAGATATCCATGCTATTGTGATTCTTTAACTGCCTCTATAGATTTTTCACCATTTCATATGTAGGATGTGTTTAGCAATAACATTTTTATAAGATTAAATGGAATTAATTATAGAAAAGGATCTACACCTTCTTCCTCCCCCTCCCCACTGAAATCTAGCGTTTTCTGCAGATTCCTGGATGATGCATATGCCTTCACCAAGGAGGCTTCAACCTTCTGGAGAGGAACTGATCTATTCCGCAGCTCCCCCCACCTGACACCCCCCCCCCAAGCAGTGTGTTTTACATTCATCCAAAGATGGAGATAAAAGAGGGGCGTGTTGCCCTCCTTAAGACTGCTGGTGGGATGAGTGCAAAGAGGAAGGCTTTTATACTTTACCGTAGGCTTCTCGGCAGCTGCCGCACTCAGAATTGAAGGCACTTGGCTTGCTTCTCAAGTGCTTCTTGAGAGCAAAACGCCTAAGGAAGAACAGAAGATTCTAGGTCCCAAAAATGCCACATCTCCGGGTTAAGATTTCTAACCCTTATGCCATCACGTGTCATCGGAGCAGTCTGATGTCCCAGGGATTTTCCCAGCATGCTCTGTGGCAAGCACAGGTCACCAGAAGCTGTCTATAAGAAATCCTGTAACAGATATGGTACCTTAGCATCCAAATGAGACAGGACACCACTGGGGAATATTGAGTGGAGAAGGGGCATGGTTAGATTTCGTTTGAAACGGATCCTTCTGGTTGCTGTGTGGAGAATGGATTGCGGGGACAGGGCTGGAGGCAAGGAGGATCATGGGAAGGCAACTACAACAATACAGCTGAGGTGCCATGGCGACTTGGGCCAGAACAATAATTGCATAATTCAAGGAGTCATCAGATGCAAGGTTATTTGTAAGGTCAGATTTCTTGACAGATGATATCTGGAGAGTGGAGGAAAGGAAGCAGTGAGATGGACTCCAAGCTGCTGGAGCTGCCATGTGTGAGGTGTGGGAGGCCCCGCCGTGGGGCGGTTGGCTCCCTGAGGCTGGGTGCCTACTGACACCGAGGCGAAGGTGCTGAGCAGGAACGTCTGGGTTTGCAGAGCCTGGGGCTGGAGACGCGTACTTGATGCAGGAGTTGTCAGAGCACAGCCTGTACAGAAAGCTCAGAGACTGGGTGAGACTGTGGGAGCGAATGTGGAGAGGGGAGACCCCCTGTGTGGAGGGGGCAGGCAGTGAGGCAGAACCAGGCAAAGCTGAGGAAGGAGAAGGCAGGCAGGGAGGGGAAACCCAGGAGCCTGTTTGTCCCGGAAACCAAGTACAGAAAGCGTTTGAGGATGACAGAGTCTCCATAGTCAGATGTGACAACCACTGCCCACAGTTCTGGTACGATGAGCACTAAGGGTGGCCCGTTGCATGTGGCAAATTGTGGGTCATCAGTGGCCCTGCCTGGAGTCATTTCTGTGCAGCCTGGCTGAAGTGAACTCGGGAGAGAATGGGAGAAGGAAACTTTGAGGAATATTGACACCTCTAATGGCAGCAGGACGGGGCCTCTGCGGGCACAGGAAGGGGGCTTGTGCGCAGGTGCACAGCGTCACCTGGGGAAGACTGGCAGGCGTAGAGGGCAGGACCACAGCATGGTGCGCATCTCTTCCTATTTTCTCGGGGGAAAGGAAGCAAGGTTATTGGTGGAGACTAAGGAGGAGGAGGAGTTGGAGGGTTGAAGGAGTTATGAGAGCTATCTAGCAGCCGGGATCATGGACATGCCATGGGATTGTGAGGCTAGCCGGTGTGAATTTCAGGGGACAAATGGCTGCACCCAGGTGGGTCTATGTAGCCACAGGTGTGGAAAGGCCAGTACTTGTGTGTAATCTGAGTGGAAGTTTTGCCAGCTGAGTGTGAAGGAGGCGATTTTAATAATGGCCCGTCTCCTCTCCTCTCTCTCTCCTCTCTCTCTCTCTCTCCTCTCTCTTTCTCTCTCTCTCTTCTCTCTCTCTCTCTCTCTCTCCCCCCCTCCTCTCTTTCCCTGTCACAGACACACACATGCACATTAACACACCTAGACACCTTGAGGGGAAGTGGGAGGAGGTATCTGTCACTTTCAGAAATATGGTAAAACTGTCAGCTGTGTGACAAGTCCATAACTGTGAAGCGATGTCTACATTTTGATTTTAAAGTGGCTGTTACATTTGCTCTGTACTGTGAGCACCAGAAAAGGAGGCAGTGGGAACAGCCACCACAAAACTAGCCGTGTGTGTCCAAGACTGTTCTCTTTGTCCCCTCAACCCTGTGTATCTTTGAAACCAAGTGCCTTGTACTCAAGGGGTTGTGAGTGATTCGCTTTCTCTTGCCCTGGAAAGGGGACCCCTTTGGGACAAGCAGACTCTCATCAGCATCTAATCCATGTGCAAGAAAAATGCTGGGGACGGGCAGTGGGTAGGGAGCTAATTCAGCTGGAGATGGGGACAATGAGGACAATGGTCACCAGTATAGGTGAGTGTGTTCAGTCTTATTGGGAAAGGCTCCTAATTGTGTGATTCCATACCCAGATAAAGGGTTTTTTAAGCAGAAATAGCTTTTTCTGTAATAGCAGTTCCTTTTCTCAGGTGTCCCTGAGCAGAGAGCCAGAGGCCAAAGGAAAAGGTCTCTGTGACCCAAGCAACGTGGAGCCCCGTGCGCTCAGTAAGGCAGAGCAGCCGATTCCTGGGCTCACGACTGCCCGGGGCAGGAGCCTAGGGGTGAGGGCAGGGTGGGCTCCGGGCAGAGTTGCTGCTCCTGGAGCCCACTCCAGTCTGTAGCAGATGGCTGCCTGCTTACAACAGCCCTGCGCGAGGAAGGGCTATAAGGCTCAGTGGGAAAATGCGGGCATTGACTAGCGATGTCTGCCCTGGACATGGATGCGCATGGCGTGTATTAGCCATTTGTGACCCAGGATATTTTTGCGGAAAGCACATCTGTGTAGCTTGATGAGATTGTGGCTCTCGGGCAACAGGGCAGGGATTTTACCTTTTTAGAAGGTAAATCTACATCCGACCTCCACTGTTCTACTACCCATGTGATCTTGGGCAAATGACTACATCTCTTGGGGCTTTTTTTTTTTTTTTTCTGTTTAATTGGAGAAATAACCAGTATCTCCTTGGTGGCTTTGGGGATAAAATGACTATCAGAGCCCTTTGTGTGCTATGAATTTTTATACAGGCCCAAGGCATTGTTAATATGATAACAAAGATTTCTATTATGAGTTTTTGATATACTGTCAGCTAAGTGCCAGGTACCCTGCTTGGTGCCTTTCTGTATGTTATATTAATTTATCATAATTTATGAGTATGACTCTGTTAGGTAGGTACTCCTCATTGTCCCCATTTTACAGAGGGGAAAACTGACTTTCCAGGGGGGGGAGATGACTTCACTCATTGTCGCACAGACAGTGGGGATGGATTCAGGATATGAATCAGACTGAACAGATCCCAAAGCCATTGCCCTTAATCTTGACTGTCCATCTCTTAGCACCAACCAACCCAGGAACCCAGTTTCCTGGACCCAAGTCCAGATTCCTTTGAAGACCCACAACGTGTCCAAGGAGGTCACACTCCACCTGGAACTCAGTCTTCACATTTGGGAAAGAGACCCCTGGCTTTTGGACTGTGTTCCTTAGACTTTCGGAGGTCTGCAGAGTTTCCCCCAAGGGGGAGGGGAGCGAAGCTGAGGACCAGGGGGAGATTTGGGTCCCTACAGCCTACCTGAGCATCTCTCATATGCTCTATTTTTTCATGTCAGGGTTCCAGGTATGATTTGATTGGAAAAGGAATCCTGCTGCTTAAGAGGCCTTTGGAAACCACCTCCTCCGATGATGGTGCCTGTTACTTTTTCAGCATCTACTATATTTCAAGCCTTTCATATATGCTATTCCCAGCCATCAAGAACAGAACTTCAAGGCAGACAATATTATCCACATTTTTAAAAAGAAGAATCAGAGGCCCAGAGAGGTTCAGTCATTGGCTCAGGGTCACCTTGGCCATTGTGCCAAAGCAGGGACTCCAATTAAGATGGGCCTGATTTTGAAGCCAGTGATTAAACCTTCAGACTGCTGCATTATATCTCTCTTTGGAAGCCGTTTGTAATTAGGATTATTTCATTATTATTGTGAGAAAAGACACTTCTGGAGAGTAACTGTCCAAATGATGGCAGCGAGGTCAGCCAAGGGATATTTGCATTCCATATCAGTGAGCATCTATAGCTGACAAGGGTGCTAACCTACTTTAATAAGCATCTCCCTCATTCTTTGAGAACTTTCCAGACAGAGTGAGCATTGGGCTCCAGGCAGAACCGAGAACAAGACTTCACTGCATGCCCAGAAAACTTTTTTTATCTTTTGGAAGCATCCCTGGCAAACGTAATTTAAAACTCTTTCTCCTTCACGCGGTGCCTCCTGTCAAAGACTAGGATTCTCATGCATATTTCATCCTGTTTCTTTTTAATTAAAAGCTATTATATATTTATTTTTTCAGCTGCTGTAGAGGGTGGGAACGTAAGCATTCATTCAGTAAGCGTGTGTTATGCCCCTTTCTCGTGCTGGCCCTGGGACGGTACAGGAACATGCAAAGGGGATTGAGCCACAGTCCCTCCCCTCAAGGGGGTTGCAACCCATTTCAGGAGGAGGAATAGATCTGTAAGTTAGTAAGTATAATGAGGGGGACCCAGTGCTGTGATGGAAGCATATTCATTGGGGGGAGGCGTTCTAACATGTAGACCCTCAGTCAAATCCAGCCCATCAGCATATTTTGAGGCTATCATGAGTATTAAACTTGTAGCCAGTTATTATCAGGAGGTTTCACATAAAAATCTAGATTTAGAGCACCCCATGAAAAATCAGATCTGGCAGTACCAACCCTGGATTTCCATAAAATAACCATCATCTGTAGTTAAGTAGGGGCTACACTTCCTAAAAGGGCTCAGTTGTCCACTTTGTCTCAGTCCCTGCCACTCCCTAGTGCCCACACCTAGCCTACAAGGATCGTTTATACTGCCTCCCTGGCTTCTGGATGGTTTCAGTTTGTGACTGTTTAACAGAAGGGTAAGACAGAAAGCTCTGGCTTTGGCTTGCTACTTTTCAGATTTTTTCCTGGCCTACAGAGCCTGGTTTCTAACTCCAGCTCTTGGTGACCTTGGGCAGGTCGCTTCTCTCTAGACTTCAGTTTCCTTGTGTTTTATAATTTTTGAGTTCTGGTACAGGTAGGCTTTCAAAAGTCATTGAGAGATGGAAGGAAGGAAAAAAGGAACGGTGGAAGGAAAGGCAAAAGAAAGGAAAGAAGGAAAGGAGAGGCAGGGGAGCAGCTATATCATTTTCTGAGACTTTTTATGAGAATCAAGTAGGACATTGTGAACATGCTTATAAAATTTAAAGCAGTGTGCACATAGTTATGTTTGTGCATTTGCAAAAAGCATCCTATGGAACCCCAAAATAGTGAGAGACTACTTATAAACATGTATTATCAAATAAGTTTCGGAAATGGAGTTAAATTCAATTTTGTTTTACTGCAGGACTTGTCAGGGCCTTTATTATCCCTTAATATTCAGTATGCATTCTCTCTAGGAGAGTCCATGTGGATGTCTCACCCCTGGTTGGCCACGGAACTCTTCTTACACAGAATGTCATGAAGAACAAGTGTTTGCTGATAAATGCTTTGAGAAATGCTGAGTTGATTTCATGCATGAGGTACTCAGATCACTAGGGAAAGTGACATGTCCACTGTTGCATAAAGAGAGAGTGAAAGAACATAGTTGTTGACTTTGAATTTTAGTCCAATGTTCTTTGTTCAATGTTGTCTTTCTCCAGTGATCCTTCCCTACCCACCCTTTAGGCTGATTAGGGCCCCCTCCTTGGCTCCCAAGCTTCTCCCCTCCTCCATGCTTTCTCCAACCCAGCACATAGCAGCTGGGTTGTAATCCCCTAGATGGTAAGTTCCATGAGGCCAGATCACCTTTGTTTGGTCACATCTGTCTTGTACATCACTAAATCCCCAGAGCCTAGCACAGTGCCTAATATATAGATATTCATTCTCTCTCTCTTTCTCTGATACATACTAAATTTTCTTATGTAATATATACATATTACATTCTATAAATAGATAGTAGGTGAAGAAATAAAAAGATAGGATCATATATACATACATGTGTGATATGTATTTAAATAGCTAGATAGAGAACTAGCAAGGAAAAGGATAGGATCTAATATATATCTGATATACATTCAAATAGAGACAGATAGATAGAACCTAATATATAACTAATATATAGTCAGATAACTAGATGGACGGATAGATGGATAGATAGATGAAAAAATAAAAAATAAAGAACTTCTCTTTGCAATTGTGTTTCGACATAAAGTTTGAGGATGGAAGATTTGTCTTGAAGCACTCAAATAATTCAAGAGGTGAGGGAAAAGCAACATTTTTATTCCTATTATCTGACAAACAGATCGCCCGGGTAGCTGTCTGCCTTCCCTTCGGGGTCTGCGTTTTCAGCACCGAGACAGGAACAGATGCAGCCTTGCTGTGTTCCGAGTAAATTACCTTCCGTTGAGTCAATCGTGCTCTTGCAAGCATGATGGACTTTTTTTTTTTTTTTTGCTTCACAAAGGGTTTCCTCAAAGTCTGCCTTTGATTTGCCTTCCCAAGGCTTCACAGCCTCCCAGCTCCTCCAGAGTTGCTCCTTTGATAAAAGCATTCAGTCTCTCTGGTTTCCGTTTTGCTGGGCATGTTGGAAGCCTGTGGGAAGGCACAACCCGCTGGAAAATGAGCAGCATGCTTCAGCCCATGTGACCTGAATTCACACGGCAGCTCCAGGCTCCCGACTCTGCTGTAGGCAGCAGAGGGTGAGCCCAGAAAGCCAGGACCCCAGGTGGGAAGGGGTGCTGGAGGGCATTGCCCTGGAAACCCTGCAGACATGAGGGAGAAAGGGAAATAACAATTAAGTCTCTGTTAGGTCCCAGGCCCTGTACTGTCGCCTCCTCATGACATTCTTACAAGAAGATCCAATTACAATATTATCCCCATTTTAGAGATGGGAAAACTGAGGCTTAGAGAAGCAAAGCAACCTGTTCTATAACCACAAACCCAGCTCTGTCTGATTCCACTAGGTCAGAGGTCATCAAGCTTTTCCTGCAATAGGCCCCCTAGCAAATTGTTTTCAGCAACTAGTCAACCCTATTGCTGCCACTTTTAATGCCCAGGTGAATGGGCATGGCTGTTTTCCAATGAAATTTTATTGACTTCATTTGGCCTGTGGGCCACAGTTTGCCGTTCTGTGCACCCGCTGCTTTCCCTGAAGCTAATTCACAACTCCCTTCATTATCCGCGCTTACTCCGCGCAAGGCACTGTGCTGGCCCTTGAGCTAGCTGCATTTGCCGGTTTCATCTTTTCATCAGTTCTCAGAGGTCCTAGTATTCTCCCCATTTTTGAGATGAAAAAATGGAGGTTCCCCAAAACCCCTGTATTGGACAAACCACTACTCTGTCCTGGCACAGACATCCCGAGTCTGAGCCAAGGGAAGCTCTGAGGGTCCCGCCTTTTCCCCCCCGCATTGCATGGGCTTTCACATTTTCTGCTGCAGCAGCACAGCGTAAGCAGGCGTGTGTTTGTAAAGGTCACGGAATTCAAATAAAGTGCACAAGGTGCCCTTTTCTCCAGCAGCGAGCACAGGAAAATATAACAAGACAGCATTGCTTTGCATTTATTATCGGGTTGGTTCCTGTGCTGAGGGAGAGCCTTGAACCTGGGGATGATGGGTGGGAGGCAGGGAACTGCTGAGCTGTTCCCCTAGGACAGAGCCAGAGAAGCCTGTCTTGTCCAGAAACAAACAGGAAGTGGTGGGCGTCGCCACTTTCTGTGAACAGCCAGGATGCCCGTTCCTCCTTAGGAATACATACATGTGGTAGAGATGAACACTTGGCATGGCACGGGCCACGTGGCTCCTGTAACTCCCAAATGTCTCCCCACATACTGTCACACAGAGCAGATTTCTACCATGACGTTACCTTTCTAAGAATGACGTAATGGCTCCATCAGTCATTAACACAATAGTGCGAATCACGTAGAACTCAGAGCAGAAAAAGTAGTGAGTGGGGCGTAGACAAATGTGGCTTTGAAACCACTGTGGCCCCTCATCCGCTTTATCACCTCTGTGGCCATGGGCTTCAAACCCAATCCAAACATTTCTCTGGACAAGTTCAGAACCGCTCAGAGGCGCTTCATAAGAGAGTCAATGCGAGTCATCGTCTTCTATGTTTTTTTTTTTTTTAACTTCCTATAGGAAGCAAGACCTGTTTACGTACACTTTCTCTCTGGCTCACTAGACCCAGAAATTGTAAGAAGTCACACAGACAGGACGCAGCCCCATCTCACAGCCTTTAGCGCCCCACACACCTTCCACGTCCCCAAGCTGCATTCAAACCACCTGCCAAGCTGGGGCGTTGATGACCCTCACCTGCCAGGCGCTGACGACCCTCATCTGCCAGGGCAGGTGTGAGGATAAGTCTTGAGGGACCTCCCAGATGAGGACACTGTTGCTGGGGGCACCTGCAGGGTCACAGGGGCGCCTAGATGCTGGCTGACTGCAACTTAGCTATTTAATCTAGAAGATTCTTGCTCACGAAGCAATTTCACTCCCTGTTTCTGGCAAATTCAAGGCCATGAGGAGGAGATGTCCAGAAGAATCCACTTCTTGCCAGCCCCCTTGATTTAGGACGCACGTGTGGAGTTGCTGCCCTTGGGCCGGGGAGGAAGGAGACAGGTTCCTGGCAGGAAATATGGTGCCCTCCCCCCTCCCCACCCCCATGTTCCTCACCAGCCTGGGGAGGGATGCTTATACTGAAAGCAAGCTGACGAGGGTCCTAGTGGGCCATTTCCTTTCAGAATCCAAGACAAAAAGAGAGGAAGGGCCGCCCATGAAGGAACTGGCAGGTCGTGTTCATAAACTGTTTTCACAAGGAATTACCAGGCAGCTATGGGCCGGTTTGGAAGGCGATGGAGCTGGGGCCAGGAGGTTTGTGGGGGAGAAGAAAGTCACACAGCGCTTCCCTCCGCGGTACATTATTCTAGTTGATCCAAGTGGCTTTGTTTTTCCTTTTTCAATTACCATTATTATTCTATTATCATTACCATTCTTCCCCCCATTGAGTTTCATGGCCTGTTACAAGGAGTTCTCCTCCGGAATAGCGCAAGACATAAATTCACTGAATGTTTTCCTCCCGCAGCCTGAAAACACAATGATTTTATTTTCTGCCCAGATCGACTCCTCCCATGTGACAAAGTGGGCCTTGACACCCCCTCCGCCCCCACACACAAACCAAGGGTGTCTCACTTTTGCAAACATTTAAAAAAATCTTTTCAAAGCCTGTTCAGAACCACAATCTCATTTAAATCTCACACCAGTTCTGGGAGGTACGAAGGGCAGGAGTGATTCTTCCCATTTTACAGGTGGGAAAACAGGCCCAGAGGGACTGAGTACATTTGCCCAAGATCACACAGCATGTCCCAGCAGAGCCAGCTCTGGACGTGGGCCTTTGACCCTTCATCCAGGCCTGTCCACTACATCCCTTCCCGCAGGTGGTGGGGTTGTCAGTTCACTTCCAGGGCAGGAGCCCAGCCTGTCAGTGCAGACAGGAGACCTAGACAGGGTGTCCCAGCCAGGCGTCAGGGGTCACAGCCTCCACAAGGATGGTGGTCCTGGGGTTTTCTTACTTGGAGGGCTTGGATGGGCAGGGGGAATAGGCATTGGGACAGACACAGGGAGCTCGGAGACCCACCGACACCTTCGTTGGGACTGACACTGGGTCACCCGTTCACTAAGTCCACCTCTGTCACCCCCTTCTTTTTCCCTTCCTGTCTCTGCCCCTGTCGCTCTCCATGTCTCTCTCTCTCTCTCTCTGTCAGTACTTCTCTTTGTCCACCCTTCCCCTCACACACATACACACACACACAAACCCCTTATCGGACAGTTTTTCTCTTCTTCCCCAAGTGATATCAAGGAGATAGAGCCCTCTTTGTCTCTCTAGCAGGCAGAAGCCCGTGATCTGGAAGGTGCTACATTTTCCATTCGCTTGCTCCTGCTCAAGACAAGTGTCATGTCTCTGCTCCCTCCATTTGATACTATAATTGAGGCAGTTTCAGTTTCCCAGTTTCTTAATTCAGCAGCTCAATTTTAGAAATACTAATTTCATGCTCCTCCCAAGGCCTCATTTCTCCCACTTCTCCCCCCCCCCACTTCCTTCACCCCACATCTGGTTCCTATATCTTCCCTTCATTCAGTGAGAATCAAATCGCTCTTTTAAACCATTGTTCTTACTATCGATGTCCTTCAGGGGGGAAATTGAATGATTGGAAATTTCTGTGGACCTGTTCATAATGGCACCGCTGCTCCAATCACCAACAGGGACAGAAAGAAGGGAGACACAATTACACAGACCCTGTGTTTCATGTCATTGTTCCTCAGGTTTCCTATCAAATATTAGCAACTCACCTCAAGGTGAAAAAGAGGGAAAATGAGATCTCAGATGGAAACAGCAGGAGTCGGTCACCAGGCAGACTGTCCTCTCAGGTGCTGGATTCAGCCCCCGCCCCCATCCCTGCCAGAGCCACAGATGGAACTGAAGGCTTAGGACACAGCAGAACTGGGTTCAAATCCTGCGTCTGCCACTTAATGGCTGTGTGGCCCTGGACACAAATTTCATGTCTCTGAGCCTTGGGTTCCTCTATCTATTACTAGTGATAGCCTCAGGCACTGATTAGTGATGCTTACTTCATATACACCCTCAGGCGTGATTCTCGCTGCATCCTGATGACAGTTCTACAAAGGTCAGAGTGATAATTAATGTCCGTTGTACAGCTGCAGACACTGGGGGCCAGAGAGGTAGAACAGCTTGCCCAAGGTCACACAGCTAAGACACAGCATGCCAGAACTAGTTCTGACACCTGCATTTTTAACCGCACACAAAAGCGTCAGGACATCCTGCCTTACACCTAGTATGTACTTAGAAAATTTTGTTCCTGCTCTTCTCCCAAAAGGACATTATCAGGACGGGGGATCAGCCTCCGTCTGTGATGTAGCAACTGTGTGTGTGCCCTCTCCAGGGGCCCTAGAATAAAGGCTGCTTTAATGAGTAGATTGGTGCTCTTTGGAGCCAAAGCACAGAGACAATACAGTAAAGCCACTCCCGGCTCAGACAGGCGTGCGGACCTGAGCCAGGCACGTCATCCTGACACCAGGGAGATGAAAGGCTTGTAAGTGGCGCTGCCACCAGGAGGCTCCGCCTGAGGCTCTGGAGGGCGATCAAGCCAAAGTGGTTTTGGAGTTACTGATGGGGGCGCCGTCAGACCTGCCGCCCAATGTCCGGCCCACTCAGCTGTGATCACGGAAGCCTCATCTGGCCAGAACTGGGTCAGAATCCGCCCTACGATCTGCTCCCAGGCACCCAAGAGGAATTCCTTGTGCTTCTGTGCCGATCACATTGTCACTGCCCCTGTGGTTTCAGGACTGGCTAAAACTCTCCATATTAACTGAAAACCCCTGAAGAACTTTTGTGTATATGGGCTCTAGTAGAAATGAAAACAAAACATTCTAAAAAGATATATTAGTGTACAATGACAATAATAAACCCATTGTATTAACATATATAATATATTTTGGTAAAAAATAACTACGTTTTTGCACAACCAAATGAAATACAAAGAAGAGGGGCATTAATGATGGCAGTGGTGATGGTGGTAGTGATGATAGTGATAGGGATGATGATGGTGGTGATGATGATGATGATGGTGGTGGATGTGCTCACATTCTAGACCCTGTCCTACCTGCACATTATACTTTACAGCAGCTCCATAAGGAAATGTTATGACTCTTTTCACTTTACTATTGGGGACAGAGAGATTGAGTAGCTTGCCCAAGTGCAGGGCCTAGATTCAAACCCAGGCAGGGGGGCTCCAGGTCCTGTGTTGTTGGCCATGACACTGTATGTACAGTCCTCATTACAGACAAGCAAATGCAGGCAGAGAATCATGTCAGCCAAGGTGGTAAATCTCTGGAGTTGCACTTGGCAACTAAAAACACTGAGTGCATGCTAAATAAGCAAGGCTGGGTTTATTCAGTGTTGTGTTTGTTAAATATTTGATCTGGGAGAATTAAATGGCATCTTCTCTCTAGAGAGCCAAAGCTGACAGGCCCAGAAATAAAATGGATGAAAATAGCCCTAATTGTAATTATACTCAAATGTGTATAGTTTACAAAACCCTCCCATAGATGGTAGCTCATTTAATCTTCTGTTTCAATGGTGCTCGCCGGTCTGCCCACCACATTTTGTTCCTGTGGTTGCATCGTAGAACCAGGCTTGATCACTGCTGGTCTGAACTTGGGCTGCAGCCCCCAAACCCGTGACCTTTGTCTACACACCTGTTCGTGCCCCTTGAATGCTGCCTCCAGAGATGTTCCTCAATAACAACGATAATGGCAGTGGATATTAATTAATCACTTGCTGTGTAAAATGGGGTTACCTGTTCTCCCGGGGCTAGTCCCAGGGGAACGGACTTCCTGGACTATTGGGGAGGTAGCCGGCAAGGTTGCCCGGGCTCACTGGCCACTGCCTCAGGCTTCTCCTCCAGGATGTGGCCATGGAGGTAGGGTGCTGTTGCATTTGCTGTAGAGCTAGAGGAGGCCCGGTGTCTGCATGAACTTTGTAACAAGGGTATAGACTGCATAGAGTCTATTTAAAGGGGACCTAAGCCCCTAGTAAACATGGCTGTAGGGCCGTAAGAAATGAGCTTCTGCAGAAGCTGGCAGGCCCATGGTTTCACCATGTAGATCTAATCTCACAGAGAGTGCCTGGAGGTTAAAGTGAAGAGAGGCAAGTCTTCTCTGGCCAATCCATGGCGCCCCGGGGAGCCTGCAGAGGGGTCAACGAGATGATCATGAGGATCAGTTACACAGCCCCTGGGACAAAGTAAGGGCTTTATATATGTTACCTGTTCTTAATCACAGCAACACTGCAGGCCTGTTCTTTATGTTCTGCTCAGGGCATCTCCCCATGGTCTCGTTGGGTTGAGAACTGGGGTCATCTCCCTAGCTGCAAAAAAACAGTTGGTTGAGTCAAAGGGTCCTCCTGGGTATTTGAGATGACCCATAAGAATCACACACGTGCATGTGTATGTGTGTGTACCTGCACAAGCACCCTAGTCTCATCTAGTGAACACTCTGCCTGCTATGTACACAGATGTGCATACACATGTGCACACATTCACATGTGCACGCATGCACAGCCTCCCTTCTCCCCTCTTTAAGCCTCAACTTTCTTGTCAGTAAAATGGAATTAAAATGCCTTTGCGCTCTAAGTATCAGATAAAACAAGGTGTATAAGAGGCCCGGAGTGGCTGCCATTCAATAATAGGTACCCAATCCAAGTTGGTTTTCCTCTCCTGATTGCCACACAAGGTACCCCCTTCTGAAAGGATTTGCAATAGTAAAACTAACTTCTTCCAGTGACAGGGCGCTTGCCCTATAGCAGGCGTGGGTTAAAGCGCTTTACATGAATTGCATCTAATCCTCACAATACCAGCAACAAGTGGAGATACCAGCCTTACCCTTCCTGATGAGGAAACAGAGGCTGAGAGAAGTAAAGTTGTGGTGTGAATGTCCTCGGGCTGCTGTAACCGAGTCCCACAAATCCGGTAACTTACAACAACAGAAATATTGTCGCCCAGTTCTGGAGGCTAGATGTTGAGTTCAAGTTGTCGGCAGCGTTGGTTCCTTCTGAGGGCTGGGAGGGACAATCCGCTCTGTGCCTCTCCCTGAGCTCCTAGCAGGGCAGTCTTGAATGTTCCCTGGCTAGCCGAAGCATTATTCTAATCTCTGCCTTTGTCTTCATGTGACCTTCTGGCTAGGCGAGTGTCTCTGTCCAAATTGCTTCTCCTGATAAAGACACCAGTCATGTTGAATTAGGAGCCCACCAGGCTCCAGGATGACCTCATCTTAACTAACTAAATCTGCAATGACCCTATTTCCAAATTAGGTCGCATTCTGAGATATGGAGGGTCAGGACTTCAATGTATGAATTTGGGGGGAGACATAATTCAACGCATTAGTGTTGTGTCATCCAAGGTCACACGGCTGATAAATAATACAGCCAGGCCCCAGCCGGGGAGGGTCAGTTGTTTTGGGTGTCATCTTGCACACCGAAGGGTCGCAGGTTCTGTTCCTGGTTGCGGCACGTGCCTAGGTTGTGGGTTTGGTACCTGGTGAGGCATGTGTGGGAGGCAGCTGATCGATGTTTCTCTCTCACATCAGCGTTTCTCTCTCCCTCTCCTTCTCCCTCCCTTCCCCTCTGGAATCAATTAAAAAAACAGAAAAAGTTTTGAAAAATGGTATAGCCAGGCTTTAAGTCCTGTTAGGTTGTTTCCAGCATCTTGACCATGCTGCCAATAATGACCTGAGCGCCTCACAGGTAAATGGGGGGAAGGGTTCCGGAAAGTAGACATCACGTGCAAGCTCAGTATGCTGCCGTGGAAGCTCTCTGGCTCCCCAAGACCAGGCCTCATCCCATGTGACTCAGAGGCAGCCTGGGAACACTGGGGGTGGCTTCTCCAGCAATGCCACCCGAGCACAAGAATACTTCGTTTGTTAAAGTAATTACAAACATAATCTGTGCTATTAAATGCCTCCTCTCCCTCTCTGCCGCGTGAGTTCCCCAGCGTGCAGAGTTATATGCCTTTCCTAATCATCGCTGACAGCTCTCTACCCCCAGCTCCCCCCTAACCTGCCATCCTCGGAGATGATGGGGTTTGAGACAGTTTGTTTTAATGTCAGGATCTACATCTCTGATAATTATATACACACACCCCATTTGCTGGGAACTCGCTGCTCAAATAAGAGGCTGGGTTGACAGCTCTGACACCCCAGCCCTCTTGTCAGCTGCAGCCGGGAGTGCATTCTGAGGGCACTGGTGCCAGACTCGTCACCATCGTGGCAACTCACTCAGAGCTGGCTTCCTGTGGGGTCAGATGACGGTCCCTGCAGGGTTTGAACCCGAGTTGTCAGCCCGTGCCAGCCCAGATCACGCAACGCCCCAGCACTGCCTCTCCCACAGCACACACTGGCGGCAATAAACAACACAGGGGTGAGGGGCGTGGCCCACCGCACGGTCAAAAATCCACAGATAACTTTTGACTCCCCCCAAACTTAACCACTAACAGCCTACCGATGACCAGAGGTCTTACCAGTAGCATAAATAGTCAATTAACACATGTTTTATATGTTGTGTGTATTATATACTGTATGCTTATAATAAAGTAAGCTGGAGAAAAGAAAATGGCATTAATAAAATCTTAAGGAAGAAAAAATACATTTACAGTACTCTATGAATTTACTGAAGAAAAAAAAAATCCCCAGCATGTAAGGGGACCTGAAAAGTTTGAACTCATGTTGTTCAAGGTCAAGTGTACAGGCATGGGTTTGGGGGGCAGGCAGCTCTGGTTCAAATCCTGGCTTTGTCACTTAACCAATGTTTCCTCATCATTCGAATAAAGGTAACAATAGCCACAAGACCAGTCCCCGCGGGTACTTCTGAGCTAATGAGGATAAACAGAGGGAGCTGAGGTATTAATCAGGGGATTTAGCTGTAGAAAAGCAGGGTCAAGGTTGTCTACAGCATTGAGATTCCCTACAAGGACCCTGACATCTGGCAGAGCTGAATTTGAATCCAGACCCTGACTCTCCCTGCCTGTGTGACCCTGGATAAGCCACTGGCCCTCTCTATTCCTTCATTTTCCTGCAAAATGGGAATGATACTAACAGCATCTCCCTTCCAGATTAAATGAGATACATATTAAAAGTACTTAGCACTGTACCCAACACATAGTCAGCACTCAAGAACTGACCTCTATTACTAGTCTCCCACCCTCCTGGAGCACAGAGAATAGCAAACATTAAGACCCTCGACTTTCTGGCCTCAGAATCCAAGACAGGGTAAGGAGGCCAGAGCTCTGTGTCTGCGATCTGTTTTAATTTCTTTGGTTCTGCCTGTATATCCTCCTCAGGGCACTTGCTTCTTTGGATGAAGAGTTGAATTGTTCCCTCCCAGAGCCAATAATACATCTCACCTCTCTGCAGACAAAGTAAATATAATTAAAAAGTGATTATAATCAGGGACTACATTCATAAGCTTTGCTAGACCTAATTATACAGCGAGGGCAAGTCTCTGGGCATCAGAGGCTTCCTGGGTGGGACTGACTGATGCTGTCAGCTGCATGCTCGGGAGCGGGGGCGAGACGTAGGCTGTTGGCAGCAGGCTCTGAGCTGCAGGTGGGGACTGACCCCGGACAGGCCATGGCCAGGCTCTGGCGTGGCTCTAGTCCTGAGTTCGCTCACTGAGGAGCATTCATGACCATGATCCATGGGTCAGATCTTACTCTCAAGTCTTATTTGGAGAGAGAGGCTGGTAGGTCCAGGCAGAGTGATACATTTGTAAAGGAGCGTGGACATACAGATGGCAACTAAGCCCGTGGAAAGATACTGTACATCACTAGCCATCAGGGAAATATGAATCAAAACCACAAGGAGATGTTAGTTCACACCCATCAGAGTGGCTGAAATAAAAAATAATGACAACAGCAAATGCTGGTAAAGATGCGGAGAAACTGGATCACTCATATATTGTTGAGGGGACTAGAAAATGGGACAGCCACTCTGGAGAATAGTTTTGTAGTTCTACAAACCAGAGACAACTACAAGAAGACCAAGCCATCACACTCTTGGAGATTTGTCTCAGAGAAGTGAAAATTTATATCTGTACAAAAATCTGTACATGAAAGTTTATAGACATTTTATGTGTAATAGCCCCAAACTGGAAACAATCCAGCTGTCCTTCAGTGGGTGAGTAGTTAACGAACTGTGGCTTGGTCACACATGGAAATGGAATACTACTCAGCCATGAAAAGGGAACAACTACTGATGTCTGCAACAACCTGGGTGAACCTATAGGGAATTGTGCTCAGTGTGGGTTGAGGGCGTGATAATCTCAAAAGATTCCTATATGATTTCATTTATATAACATTCCTGAAGTGGCAAAATTATAGAAATGGAGAACAGATGAGTGGTTGCCAGGACGTAAGAAGGAGGTTGGATGGAAGTGGGTGTGACCATGAAAGAATAACATGAGGGATCCTTGTGATAAGCAATCAGTTCTGTATCTTGACTGTCTCAATGTCAGTATTCAGGATGTTATATTGCATTGTAGTTATAAGGATTTCATCTTTGGGGGAAACTGAGTAAAGGCACATGGGAGCTCTGTATTATTTTTTTCACATTCATGTGAATCTATAATTATCTCAAATTTTAATATTTAGTTTTTTTTAAGAGTATCCTATTGACTTTGTAATAGAATTCAAACTCACCTTGGCCTGAAGTCCCCACTGACCCCCCCAAATCATCCCATGATGCCTTATTCTCCAGACTCCAGCCACTCCAGACAGCTTTCATTTTGTCTCTCACCTGATGTCAAGCCTTCCTCTATGGGTTCTCTCTCTGTGTAATTCTTTTTCCTCCACTTCTCTCTCAGCTTGCTCCTCATCATCATATGGGATCCAGCTTAAATGTCACCTCCTCATGGAAGCCTTCCTTGATTCCCTCCAAAGCAGCCCCTCCACATTATCTGTCACTGCCCCCTTTACTTTTTTTCATAGCACTTAAAGCAATTTATAATTATTGATGTGTTTCTTGCTTTCCCTACTTACTTATTTAGCCTTCTCTGCTAGACTATAACCTTCTTGTGGGTAGGGACTATGTCAACTCTTCTAACTAGTGCTTCCCCAGAGTCAACTAAGTAGCTTCGATTTGGTCGACTCCATAAATATTTGCAAGCAGAAGGAGAGGAGCAAGGGAGAAGAGATGGTCAGGAGGGAAGGAAAAAGGGAGAAAGAAAGGAAATGAGGGAAGAAACTAGGGAGGGAGGAAAAAGGGGGGATTGGAGGCAGGGTAAGGGTGAGTTAGGAAAATGTCCACGAGGTGGCATCAACAGGACTCTGGCTGTTGGGTGAGGAGGAAGATGGAGAGTCTAGGATGACACCTGGCTTCATTGTCCTGGCAGATGCAGGTACCATTTGCCCTTCCTGAGAAAGGACAGTGCTTGTGGTAGAGCAAAGGGGACAAGTATGAGTTCATTTGCAATGTTTTCATTTTCTTCATCTCCAAATCCTTCTGCAGCTGGTTATCTTGGGCTTACAGAGGCGCCCTCTTACTGAATCCACATAGAACCACTAATGAGCCAGCTAATCAAAGGGAAAATGGTTAAAACTGAGAATGAAAGTGATGGCCTCCTTAACACTTTTTTTTTTAACTCCATGATGTGTTCATTGATTCAGTCATCTATGATAGAAGGTGAAGATTTTTCCTTGAGTGTGTTTTTGCTATTGGAGTTTCATGTAATTTTTCTTGCATCGACTCTGAACCTTAACAGTCACCTCCCAGACCCAATGTGATGGCAGGTTTCCCCCAGAAATTCTCCTTGTTCTTGAGTCTCTTTATAGCATTCCGTTTCCTAGTCATAGAATTATTTCTTTTTCTTTTCACACTCAATGTAATGTAATCGGTTTACTTAATTAAGTTGTATAATTACAATGACAAGGACAATGGTGTGAACAGGTTTGGGAACAGACACAGCAGACTCAGAGTAAGCATGCAAGAAGGGGTGTCAAGTGTCCAGGAGAACAGGGGTGACGACTGCCAGCCAGCAGTGGGTGATGGGCACCAGTTACCGTGGTTTGTACAAAGAATGAGAGAGTCTGCCACATGGCGGGTTGGTTAAGCAGAAGTTGGCAAAGATTCAGTTAAGTGCTTAAATATTTAGTTAAATACGCATTGAATAAATAAATGAACACTGGGATCTAGTCTCAAAATCCCTCTGGCCTCAATGTCCTTGCCTGTAAAATAGGCCTATGATAGTGAAGTGGCAAAGCTGTTGGGGCATGAGACCAGGACAAAGTGTACAAACCTGGCACCTGGCTCCTGCCCAAAGCTGGGGCTAAAGCAGATCTTTCCAGAGCCTTCAGCCTGCAAGGTCTGCATGTGGACAACTTTTTACAAAAGCAACCTGGATCCCTCTTGCTTATCTCCCTGATGCTCATAAGACAAAATAGAAGTCTGATTTATGATGTCCCCAAAACTAAAAGACAAAGGACAATCAAGTCCTCCTTTCTAGAGAAACCCTAGGCAGCCCATTAAGCAGAAATGATTCAGTAGACTTGTGGTCACAGAGACTGGGTTTGAATCCTGACTTCACTTCTTATTGTCTGTGTCTTCCTGGGCAAGTAACTTAAAGTTCCAGAGCCTCAGTTTCCTCATCTGTAAAACTGGAATTAGAATTAATGTATATGAAGTAGCACATAGTAGGTACCTTGTAAATCTTAGTTGCTATAACTATATTATTATTATTATGAGTAGTAGTAGTATTAATTATTGAAAACTAGGAGAGACAGACAGCCACTGGATAGTCTCTGGTCACACAACAAATGAATTTTGCTTTTATGTCCTAAAAAGGAAAAAGCAATTTGCCATTTCTTCTCCCACTTGAATTGATTGCAGTTTCCTTCTGATTAATATTTATGAAGCTGGCTTTGCACCTTTGCAGGGAAAGGGTCCTGTTTGTTGAACAAAAGTCCATAAATCTATATGGTAATTATTGCCCTCTCTGTTTCAGCTCTGCTAAAAGCAGGGATCATTGAAACAAGGTACCCATGAATTTAATGGGCAGGAGATACTGGCCATGAGAAACCAGATATACAAAACCACTGTAAGAAAGGTGCTGGGGGAAACCAGAGTTTCCCGGATCCCTGCAATAATAATGATTATTATTCCCTGAAGCTAGTTGAGTTTGGCTTCTTTTGATAGATTAGGAAGAACGTGACTTGTCCAAGGTCATGCAGGAAGCTTGTGGTGGAATCCAGTGTGGATTACTGTTTGTATTTTAAAACTACATGTGAGACAAAACTATTGTTAAAAAGATACTGGTGGCCAGTGTTGGCGTGGTCTGAGAAAATAGATGCTCCTACACTGACTACAAAGTGCGAATTGGTAAACCTCTCTAGGGGTACATTTTGGCAACAGAATAGTTAGAAATCATTTTAAATGGGCAAATAGATCATATGATACAGGAAGCTTGGATACATGAATCTGCCTAAAAATGTGTACTTTCTGACTCAGAAATTTCCCTTGAAGAATAAGTCTTAAGGAAATAGCCTAAAAGGCCTTCAAAAATTTTCACCACAAAGATGTTCATCACTATGTAGTTCACAGTTGTGAAATGTGGGAGGAGAAGAAAGCTTATTAGGGAAAATGGTGAAATAAATAGGACTCATCCATAAAATAGAACTGTGAAATGATTAAAAATCGTGTTTTTGAAGAATATCTTCAAAATATCCAAAATCTATGAAGTGAAAAAGGCAGGTTACAATCTGATTTTTGCCAGAAGAGACTACAGGACCCAAATGAAGAAAGCAAGCATCATATTTCTGTGCATACGCATATGAGAATGCCACACAGAGTGTAAACAGCAAGACAATAAGCCAAAATGTCAGCAATGTTTATCTCTGGGTGATATTTATTTGCTTCTTTGTGCTTTTCTGCAGTTTCCAAATATACTACAATGAACATGTGTTACTTATGTAATCAGGGAAAAATTGAAGTGTAATATAAAAAAATTAAAGTGTGCATGTTGGTAAGAAATAACTGGGCCAGCCAATGGTGGGGATGCGGTACAGCTTCTGTCAGCCACTTTGTGGACTCCACAGAGGCTCTGAAATAATTGCCTTGACAATAGAACTGTATCCATAACCTGAATTATTATAGCAGCAAATTCATATTAAACTGAGAGGCAGGCAATGCTCTGAATGTGCTATCTACAGTCTCTTAAATCTCTCAAAGGCCTCTAGGAAAATGCATTGTTAGCCCCATTTTACAGGTGAAATAGCTAAGTCTCAGAGAGGGCAAGTGTCTTGTTCAAGGTGACACAGCTGGCCAAGGGGCAAGGTTGGGATTCAGACCCCATCTAACTGATTCAAAATTAAGCTTATGATGCTTACTATTTTTCTATCATGTCATGGATTCCTGGAGTGGCTCTATTTTATAGAAAAGGTAACTGAGGCTCTGCAGGGTAAAGTCATGAGCCCAAGATCACACAGCTAGGGCTGAAGCCCGGGTGCTATCTCTTGCCCTGGTTGCCTCTGGACCATCCAGCCCATCTCTGGCTGCAATGGGAGGGAGGGGTAGCCTCTTGTGGGTCTGGGCTTTGGAGAACTGCCGCGTTAATTGCCAGAATCAATTTGTGCTCCTCCTCCATAACTCCGAGCCTGCTAAGATCTGTTTCTATTGCCTGCAAGCCTCAAATTGATCACAGGTAATGGAAGTCATTTCTAAAGAGCCCTTTATTGTTACCAATAAATGACTGCGCTCTGAGGCAGCAGCTATTCCTCAAACAAGTGATATAGAAAGGGCCTTTGAGAAGGAAGCAGAGAAGAAAACCCATTCCATCTGACCATTTTGGAAACGATGCTCCTGGCCCATTGTTGGCAAGACAGCTGCTGAGAGAGAAGTTGAAGTTTAAGGTCTGACTGAGAGTGGAGATGGGTTTATGCTATTCATTCACGCTCTCTTGCCCAAAAATGTCCTCTGAGGCTCATAGACCCATCATGCATTCCTCCAGCACTTATGGAGCCCCTGCTGTGTACCTGGCACGGTGCTAGGTGCTAAGGTTATACAGGTGAAAAGGACTCAGTTGCTTCTATGGAGAGCTCACAGGCTGGCGGGGAGGCAGAGAGGGAGACAGAGCTGCCATTATTAGGAGGGAGGTTCCCTTACCCATTTACTTGCTCAGGAAATATTTAGAAAGGAGCTACCCTATGCCCTCACACTGTGCTGGGACGGAGAGTGTGAGTTGGGTTCTAGGGAACAAAGTTCATGGGCAGTGAAGATAGGCTTTGGGAGAAGCACCCATGGAAGGGCAGAGACAGATGCAGGGCTGAGTGGAGGAGCCATGTACAGGCCAACTCTGGCCTTGGCCAACCCATGAGAAGCCCTGGGGCTAGAATGACCTTTCAGCATTGTCCCAAATTGAGCCAAATGATCAGGCCTTTATTCTCCGATTATTGGGGGTGGGCCACCCCAGGAAGGGCGTGCCCTTGGATGAGGCAGCTCTCTGCAGCTGAGCATCCTTGAGGGGGCTGAGAGCCAGGGCCATCGATCAACAGCACATGGAAAGGGATCTGGGCAGTGTATCCCCAAGTCCCTCATAGAAGAGAGAGCAATGAACAGGAAAAACACAGTCTTAGCACTGAAAATATTTCTTCTGTCTGAAGAAACCTATTCCATGGAATAGGTAACATCGAGCAACCAAGAAGGTGAAAATGCATGCATGCATGCATTCATTCATTCATCCATCCATTCATTCATTCATCCATCCATCCATCCATCCATTCATCCATTCATTCATTCATCCATCCATCCATCCATTCATCCATCCATCCATCCATTCATCCATCCATCCACTCATTCATCTATTCACTAGTGTGTGCCAGGTACTACTAAAGATAACAGCTACCACAAGAGAAACATGATCCCTGACATCATAAAGACCTTAGACAGACAGTTCCATAATAAATTATTTCAGTATAGTTATGACAAGAACTACAAAGGATAGGCAAGACATGGGTTATAATAGAGGTACATGTACCTCTAACAGTGCACAAGGTATGAAGACATCATCTATAAAAAATAATTAATATTAGGGCAATACATTCAAGGAATGCTTCCCAGAGGAGGTAACATTTGAGCCAAGGCAGAAGTTCACAACTACATGGAAGCACAGGGAGGAACATTCAGAAGGAAGGGAAGAGCTTGTGCAGAGCCACAGAAGTCCAAGGTCATACTTCTCAAATGTAGGAAAAGAAGAAGCTCCCTCAAACTGGACTTTGGGAGCCCACTCTTTCCCAAGAATCGAGAGGTGTGAAATGTTCCTGAGCACAGACCATGGTCTGGGAACCAGCACCTGAGGCAACCAAGTCTCTACATTGAGAAGTGTGCGCCAATGAGCTTGGCCTGGCATATTTGATTTGATGCCCTAGCAGCTCCTGGGAGAATTCTGGCAGGTGGCCCTTTGCCTGGTGGCTCCCCAGCCATGCACAAACCTTTATTTACAAAGCTCCGTGGAGACCCAGAGACAGCATTGCTTTTCTCAGAACAAAATGCCCACTTGGCCTGCTTGTCTTGGGCCAATGGAATCTGGATTCTTTGGCTGTCAACGGTTTGTACAAATATCTCTTTAACCTTGGCCCTTGGCAATAATAATACTACTATTAATCGCTAATGTTTATGGAGGACAGTCTTCATGGCAGGCACATTGTTAAGTCATTACCTGTGTCATTTCAAATCATCCTCAGGAACCCTATCAAGGGGTTACTATGACCTCTACCCTGCAGATGAGAAAAAGGGACTCACAGAGAGACTGAGTCACTTACACAAGGTCACTTAGTCACACGTCACCTAGCCAAGACTTAAACTCTAACACCAAGCCCAAGGCCAAGTTCATAATCATCAGAAAGCACACCTGCCTGCACAAAAGGTTTTTCTTATTAAAAGTAACTTTTCCCATTATCAAGTACACACCCATTATGGAACTATTGTTGCATACATTAAAGCAGAATGGAGAAAAGTATTAGGAGTTCCACCACCACAACACAAGAGGAGTTCATGGTTTGATACATTTCCTTCCGGTTCTGTTCAGAACATCATTTTTGCTGTTGCCTTTCTGTAGTTGAGATCAATTGCACACACACGCCACTGTGTTATAAGCGTTACCCAGCCTGAGGCGCATGCATCATTTATGGCGGCTGCATAATATTCCATTGAGTGGAATGGTGCAGAATTTATTAGCTTTCCTTTTGTTTGGACAGTTAAGCTGTTTTTGATTTTTTACATTTACAAGTCCCAGCGCAGCTTCTATCTATAAAGCTCTTATCTCACATGTAGGATGATTTCATGAAGAAAGAATCTCCAAAGTACGGTTCCTGCCACAAAAGTCATAAACAATTTAAAGACCCTCGCGACCTGCCTGCCTGTGCAGCTTCCAGCAGGAGTCGGCATCAATACGAGTGGCCTCTGGCAGTGAGGGAGTCCAATGGCACATTTTCCCCTTTATTTTATTTTTCCGCACAAGAAAAACACGTTCATCACAGAACAGCAGTGCACGTTTTTAATAAACCCAAATAGAGAGTTCCTCCCTGAGGTCGTGTGATCCATCTTCCTTTCAGATACTGCCGATGTAATCTGCTTCGTTCCGATGGGCTCCCACGTCCGTCGCCTAGAAGGGTTACTATAGCAGCACCGAACACTTCAGGTGATCATCAGCTCTCACGAGCTCTGCGCTGGGAGCAAGAGTAAGACTTAGAGTGCCTGGCTTTAGAGTTTTCCCACAAGAGCCTCATACTGGCTGTCCCTCTAGAATGTCCTTCTGTCTTGCGCAGCTGGCTGTTGCAATGGAAGCAGATGCACAGAGATGCCCCAGCCCTCCTGGGGATCAAGCCTGCCTTGGTGCCAGGGAGTCTATGCAGACAGATATCTAGCTTTGGGGGCTGTAGATGTATTCATTCTTTTTTAAAATCTTCACCTGAGGATATGCTTATTGATTTTGAGAGAGAGAGAGAGAGAGAGAGAGAAACAGACAGACAGACAGACAGACAGACATTGATGTGGGAGAGAAACATTGGCTGGTTTCCTCACATATGTGCCCTGACTAGGGATCAAACCCTCAACCTGGATATGTACCCTGACCAAAGATTGATCCTGCAACTTTTTGGTGTACAGCATGATGCTCCAGCCAGCTGAGCCACCCAGCCAGGGCAGTTGTATTCATTCTTGAACCCCTATTCCCTTCCTTGCTTCCAGTTCAGAGCTCAGAACTTATTTCCAGTTAATAGTCCTACCCGTCTCTGATCACCACCTGGCACAGAGGCATCCTGGCTCATTCCCGGACTCACGGGAGACCCTCACCCGTGGCCAGTGGTGGACCCGTCTCCTCTCATACATACCTCTCGAAGCTGCCCCGTTTCTTCACCTGCACCTCCGCCCTTGCACACCACCTCATCATCGTGTCTCACCTGCGCTCGGGTAATAACTTCTTAAGCAGCCTCCCCACCTCTGCCCTTCTCCCTACAGTCCATTCTGTATGAGAGTTATCTTTTTACTGAAGCTGGAAGTCAGCTCTTTAAAATAAGAATCAAGTCATGATAAATCTGGTTTATGGCCTTCCAATAATTTCCCATTGGACTTTGAATACCGATAAAGATGCTGGTGTTCTCTGCCTCTTCCACCTCGTCTCCTGAGGTGAAATCCCTGCCCCTTCTCCCCCCCCCTCCCCCGCCCTGCCCCCCAAGTCTCAGCTTCAGGAAAGCCTGCCCAGACCACTCATCCAACAGGATCTGAAACTCCCGTAGGACCTGATCACAGCTCCCTGTGCTTTTCCCACATGGCACTTGTTCAGATTTAAAACGATGGTGTCGGGTCATTTTTAAAACCTAGGGTAAAACACACTAATACAAAATCCTAAAAATGGCCTGAAATAACCATTGTAAGTGTACTTTCTGGTACTGTTAAGGGCGTTCACATTTTTCTGTAACGGTCGCCACCATTCGGCTCTAGACCTCTCTTCATCTTGTAAAATTAAAACTGCACCGATTTGTAAGAACTCCCCCATTTCCGCCTCCACCAGCCCCTGATATCCGTCATCCTTGTGTCTGAATTTGCCAACTCTAGGTACCTCATGTGAGCAGAACCCTGCAGTATATTTCCTGTTGTGACTGGTTCATGCGTGTTTCCCTTATTTTACATTCCCACCCGCTGTGCACAGGGGTCGGTCTCTGCACGTCCCCGCCAGCACCTGCTGTCTGCTGTTTTGCTAGTAACCGTCCCAACGTGAGCTGGTGTCTCACTGGGGTGCTGACTTGCATTTCCCTGATGATCACCGAGGTTGAGCATTTTTTCATGTGCCTATTGGCCACTTGTATATCATCTTTGGAGAAATGCCTATTCAAGTCCTTTGCCTATTTTGTAACGAAAGGGTTTCCTTTTTTGTTGTTGACTTGTAGAGGTTGCTTGTATATTCTCGATCTGAACCTGTTATCTGATACACAATTAGCACATATCTCCTCCTGTGCCACAGGCTGCTGGAGAGCTTTCTACAGGGTGTTTGCATCCTACAGATGGTTAAGATTCACCAGGGCAGAGAGCACGGTGACTCCGCTCATCAGTGTATCGCAGGCACCTAGCACGGCGCCTGCAATGTAAAAGATGATCGATAAATAATGAGTGAGTGAGTGAGTGAGTGAGTGAATGAATGAGCTACAGTTTGGAGACCTGTCTCCTGGGCTGCCTCTCAACCCTGTGCCCTTCTTAGCCTCTGTTCCTGACAAGCCTCCTACTGAACAAGACCCCAAGCAGACTCCCAGAGGCAAGTGGAAAGCATGTTATCAAGAGTTGAAAGTTCTGACTTCCACTGCTCACCCCAGCTTTCTCCTGCTGACTAAAGCCCTGCGTTATGGGAAGCTGCAGTCTTTACTTTGCTGGGTTTTCTTCCCCCCTGCAATGACTAACATTTCAGTTCACTGCAAAGCTAGCAACGGTGCCAAGAACAAAACCTTGAGAGAATACGAGAGGAAAAAATCAGCTTGGTCAGGCAAAAAGAAAGCCGGAATCCCTGGGTAGTTGCCTGGAGCCTGAGTTTCTGCAGCGGAGCCGGGTAGGGAGCTGCCTGCTGGCTTGGCTGGGGAGCCAGCGTGATGTTTGAAAGG
Organism: Furipterus horrens; assembly: GCF_987537825.1. NCBI lineage: Eukaryota > Metazoa > Chordata > Mammalia > Chiroptera > Furipteridae > Furipterus > Furipterus horrens. Next base: position 12,714,570 of record NW_028327181.1, read on the forward strand.
CGTGCGTGGATGGGGGCTGGGCTGAGCCTTGGCTGCAGCTGCGAGCGTTGTGGGAGCTGCGCGGTCCCCTAGGCCAGGCTCGGAGGGCTGACTGGGATCCCAAGAGGAGAGGGGTGGGCTGGATATGTGTCATGACAGCGCTTTAGAAGCGGAAATAACCACGCGTTAGGCTGAAGGCAGCACACCTCTGAGGGCAAAAGGGGTTGCGGCTGCTTCAGGTGGGCAGCAGGGAGTGGGGTAGTGTGACCCTGACCTTGGTGAGCAGAGGTCCTGCGATGCTCACGCGTGGCCAGAGAGGCTGTGTTTGAGGGGTACAGTTGGAGACAGGCTCCAGGTAGATGGAGGATGCGACCCCACCCTCGTCCCCACCGTCAGCTCCTCAGGTGACCCCTGGAGTCTGTCTCCTCACCTGAAGTGGTCTCTCTCCTTTTGACCCCTAATCCCCTAAAGTCCCTACCACAGAGGTGACTGCAAGGCGCTCTCAGGGCCAGGACCATGTATTTCTTGTTCACCGCTGGCCCCCCAGCTCCTGGGACCGGACAGGCACCAAATAGGCTCCCAATAAGCATTTGTCGAATAAATAAAGGAGTCATGCTGTCCCACGTGTAGCAAATGTTCAACGAGCATTTGTTGAGTGACGGGACATGTCCCTGTGGTAGGCTTGGTGTCTAGCACAGAACCAAGGGCAAGAGTCAGAAATCTGATGAATGAGTTACTGTGATCAGTGTATGTGTGTGTGTGAACATATCACTCAGGACGAGGAGGGGCACACAGTAAGTGGTCAATGAGCGTTTGTTGAATGAATTGATATGAATTTCTTACGGTAGCCTGAGCATCTGGTACAGAACTGCAGGGAGGTAGTCAGAAGTTTGATGAATGAATGAATGAATCTCTCTTTCCTATTCACTACTGTATCTCCAGCCCCCACGCCAGGATCTGGTAAAGAGTAGGTACTCAGTGAGGGCTGCCAGTGGGTTCCCTATATTAAGGGCATAGAAATGTGTGCAAGCTACTAGTGGGAAGTGCAGTCCTTGACATAAAAATGTATGTTTATTACTTTTTAACTTCCTAACCTGGGCAATACAAGGCCGTAATTAATTAAATACTATCGAAGTTAAGCGAGGAAAAATCCTTCAACATATTTTTTGCTCCACCCATCGCCCTGGCCCGCCCGTCCTTGAGCTCAGTCACACCCACCGCAGGAAGGGTTAACTAGCATTTGCACGCACACTCACACACGCCTCCTTACTCTCATGCTCTGCTCCCAACATGAAACTCCACGATGCACGCATTAACCTTGTTCTCAGGTTTAATGGGCTTCTCGCTAAGGGCTGAGTCCGTGAAAAGGACTGCCTGTTAGGCCAGGGAAAACGAGAGGCTGTGGGGGCTAGAACTGCCTCCTTCCCCACATCTCCCTGCATGTTCCAACTCTTTTTTTTTTTTTTAATGTTGATTGACTTTAAAGACAGAGGAAGGGAGAGAGAGAGAAAGAAAAAGAGAAACTTCGATTTGTTATTTCACTTAACACATTCACTGGTTGATTCTTGTATGTGCCTTGACCGGGCATCGAACCCACAACCATGGCATACGAGGTCAATGCTCTAGCCAGCTGAGCTACCTGGCCAGGGTGTCCCAACTTTTACCATCCACGGCCACAGAGCCAGCCCTGGCATGAACCCAGAAGGAAGTCTGCTCTGTGGACATAACTGGTCTTCTCACCACACTCCACACACACACGCACACACATGCACACACGCACGGGTATATGCTCTCACACTCATACACACTTCCACATTCTTACCCACACTCTCACATACGTGTGCTCATGCCCACACACTCACTCACGAGCTGACACTTCCTTGCACACATATACAATCATATATTCACTCATGTACCTTGGATACTCACACATGTCATATCGTGCTCACTCACAGAATCATAAACACACACACTCATTCCCACATGTTCACATACCCTCATGTGCCCACACTGGCTGCACCTTGGACCTTGAGCAAGTCATCAATTTTGCTCTGTACATTTCCCCATCCATGAATTGATGGATAATTCTCAGGTTCAAGACATATTTACGGAGCACGTGCTATAGGCCATGTTCTCTACTGGTTCCTAGGGATACGCACGTGTAAGGCACAGCCTGACCTCCAGCAGCTGGTGCCGAGTATCAGAATGGCAAGGCCATGTATATAACTGTTACGGGTTGAGCCATGTCCCCTAAAATCCATATGATGAAATCTTAACCCCCAGGACCTCAGAATGTGACCTTATTTGGAAATAGGGTTCTCTTACGGATGTAATTACTTAAGATGAGGCTACTAGGGTGAGCCCATCCTTTATAAAAAGGGGCAGTTTGAACACAGACATGCGCACAGGGAGAATATCATGTGAAGATGAAGGCAGAGATCAAGACGATGCTTCTACAAGCCGAGGACCACCAAAGATTGCCGGCACACAGCACCAGAAGCTGGGGGGAGGCCCAGAGCAAATTTCCTTACAGCTCAGAGGGAACCAAGCCTGTTGACGCTTTTTGATCTAGGACTTCCAGCCGTCAGAGCTGTGGGACACTCCATTTCTGTTGTTTAATCCACCCAGTCTATGCTCCTTTGTTGTGGCAGCCTAGAAAACTAACACAATAACCAAAGGATATTCAATAAGGATTTGCTCGTTCACTTGCCAAGCACTTCCCAAGACTATGCAACGAATTTAATTTGTGTGTGAGCTCCATGAGGAAAGAGGCCACCCCTGGTTTACTCATCGCTGGGTTCCTAATTCACAGCGCAGGTGCAAGACATACCGCAGATGAATAGACAAATCAATGACTGAGAAGGTGAATTAAAAATTGGCATCAAGACTCCAGAAGTAAAGTCTGAGGGAGTCTTTTCACCATTTAGTGATGATGTGCCATGGATACATGGAAGGATGGGTAGTTGGATGGAACTACCCTTGGAAAGTCAGTTCACAGCTATAGATGAGCGGACATTCCTAGAAACATGTCAGACAAGATGCACAGTTCATGTGTACATGGTCATTTTTTGTGTGGGAGATAGAATCGTTTCTGCTTGTGGATCTTATATCTTATTCCAAATGTATCCCAAGCGTGTAATATGTTAATATTAAAAACTGTATTTATATTCAAGTCTTCGTACCTGTTTCCCTTTGCCTGGCTTCCTAATAGCAGTGAGGGATCTGATCAGATCCTCCTCAGGGAAAGCAGGCAAAAAAAAAAAAAAAAGACTTAGGAATCAAAGTATTGGCTTTTGAGTTCTTAGGCACACTTTAGTGAGTCTATAACAAAAAACCATGGTATTGAAAGCCACGGATTTAATTGGAAAATGTCAAATGTTTGAGCAGGGAAAAAAAAAGTGCCCTTCTTCTTTTGAAAGTCCAGAAGCTGGGTTCTAATATCAAGAACCCCAAGAATAAGCCGGAGTGCAGAAGTATGTGTGAAGACAACACGTCCAGTTCTCCATGGCAGTGGGCTGGGGAGAGAAAATCAGCCAGGCGTCCCTGTGAAGGACTCCAGGGTCCTGAGCTTTAGGCAGGAGAAGAGACAGCGGCCACTGAGACCTCCCTATGTTGAGATGTAGCCTAGGGCTGTGGGATTCCCAGATAAGCCAGAAGGTCCAAGTAGCCCCTCGACCCTAGAGTACCAAGGGATGTCCAGACCAGAGGCAGCCACACAGAGCTCCCGCAGGGTGCAGTAAAATCACGGTCTGATGAAGTCCCCTTAAGGAGAGGGGACAATAATCTAAAGAACAATATAAACAAAGAAACAAAACAGAAACGAACTCATAGATACAGAGAACAGACTGATGGTTGCCAGAGCAGGGTGGGGGTGGGGCGGGCAGGGGGCGACTGCAAAAGGTGAAGGGATTGAGAAGCACAGACTGGTAGTTACAGAAGTCACGGGATGTAAAGTACAGCAGAGGGGACATAGTCAATAATCGTGTAATAACTGTGTGTGGTGTCAGGTGGGTGCTGGGACTCTCAGGGAGAACTCTGTAAAGCATATGATTGTCTAACCACGATGCTGTCCACCTGAAACTAATACAGAATGATAGTAAATGTCAACTGTAATTGAACAATAAATTTTTTAAAAGAATGGCATGTGGACCTGATGCCTTCAGGCCTGGTCTGCTTTCGGCATTATGAGGTGAAGGCTGACCCTTGAGGCCTGGCAGGGGTCAGCAGAGGTCAGCCAGGACAGAAGCCTTCTCTGGACTTAGATGGCACTCGGGGATAAGGATGGGGCGAGAGAGGAGCATGCAGAATTGACCAGGTAATTACCTAAAAAGACTGAGTTAACATCCCCCACCCTCTCCTCCAGAAGTGATTCAGTTGCCTTGACTTAGCCAAGTTAATACCTGTCACGAGCCAGAAGGCGCACAGAAATCTGGGGTTAGTCGTGACTGTATCAACTGTAGCTAATGTCAAGATTACGTGGAGCTGACGACAAGATACTCTTGGAGTCTCTTGAATTTGAAGCTCCTGTAAGGTAAACGGATCGAGCAAATAAAAATACAGGAAACCCCTATTTTATCTGGCAGCTCTAAGCTCTTGACTCCCCTGTCCCCACCTTGCTGAGTGCTCAAGTGGAAGCAGCCTGCTCTTTGGAATAAGAGATTGGGGTTCATTTTAGGGATCTTAATAGACCCCCTGGTTTGGGATTTGCAAATGCACAGCCCAGAAATAGCCTCTGAACCCATCCACTCCACCCCATGCAGGGACAGACATCACAAATCGATTGCCAAGTTTCACAATTCTTTTCAATACAACATGCTAGAGAGCAACTACCAAGTGGGTGAAGTTGGCATGCGAGTTGGAAAACATTGCCCTCCCTGACTGAATCTGAATGCAGGCTCAAAGAAGAGAAGGGTAACCATAAGTGACAGTGCTGAGAACAGAAGCAGGCATGCTGCTCCCCTCCTGGGCACTTCCCACAGGAGCGACACCGCTCTGTTTTGCTATATCTACAGCTCCTTTGTGATCAGCATCGTGTACTCTGTGTGCAGGAAAGAGGATGCCAGTTTCACCCCACCAGGCAGGTCACAGGAAGGACAGGTGGCTGCCGTGCTAGTTGACATTCAGGGGCAACAGGAATTTGTTCCAAAGCCAAAGCCACAGTCCTGAGTTCAAACCCCAGCCTCTGTATTTCCTGCCTGTGTGACCTTGAGACAGTTACTTTTCCTCTCTGAGCCTCAGTTTCTGCATCTGCAAAATGGGGACTCTTCGTATTTACCTCGCTGGGTTGTGCTGAGGATAAAATGAGATGGCTTATGAAAAGCCCAGCCCCTGACACATACTAGATGCTCACAGAATGGTAGTTGGTACCATTCTAGACCCTGCAGGACAATTCTAGTGCCACTAAAGTCCTCTCCAGTTGCTGGTTTTTTCCTTTGCGTGCGGCTCTCCAAGGAAGCGCTGTGTTTTAAGCTTTGTTAAGGAGTTATTTGCACTTCAGGGCAAACGAGAAAAAATAATGGTATAAGCGGAAGGTCACCCAGCCTTGGGAGGGACCTGGAATCAAACCCCAGTTTTCGGTTTCCACTCTGAGATGTTCTGCCAGCCACTTTGCCTGTCCAAGCCGCCGTTTTCTCATTTGCACAGTGACTGGGGGGCCCCGTGATTGGGGGGTGCAGGCGGTATGTGAGCATCTGCTCCGCTGGGCACTGAGCGGCGGCTTCACTCGGCATCTGCTCCTGTGCCAACCGCGCTGTGGCCTGGCTCCCAGCCCGCGGCAGGCTGGGCTCCCTGGACGAGAGGAAATGAAGTTTGACTCAGGCTTTCGTTAACGCTCCGCTGCAGCTGGCCGGGCCGCCCTCCGCCGGGGTTTGAGATGCAGCTGAGCTTAGCTGGGTGCTGGGGGCTGAAGGGACACGGGCTGTGCCAGGCAGCGGGCGGGGGGCTGTAAGTCACACGCCCCCGCAGTCAGCGGTGGAGCCCGTTCAAAAGGAGGAAAACAGGGACGCGGAATCCGGGCGCTGCTCCCCCCCATCTCTCGTTTCTGGTCTTCTTCTTGATCCGGGTATGAATATAATACGAAGTGAAAACTGCCCTTGGCTGCCCTCTGACCTTCAGCCACTGAGGCATGCGGGGAGGGGGAGCAACGTGCTCAGGGTCTCCAGCCAAAAACAGGAGGAGCCAGGGCTCAAATCCAGGTCTGTCAGATTTCCAAACCCAAGCTGTTCACCAGCTACGAGAAACTGAGAAGTGAGCCCCAAGGAAAAGAAGGAGGAAAATAAGTTTCAACTGGGCGCAGACAAAGGGTCCGGCAATGGGTTGGCCCCTTAGAGGTTTTTTAAAACTTGACCCCAGACGATTTTCTCCTATTCTCCAAAACCAACTTGGTGACCTACAGATCAACTCGCTTCTGACACTAACTCCCACCGGTTTCAGGGCTCAGTCTCATCAGCCTATCGTCACTTCTGGGGCCTGTCACAAGTACTGAGGGGGTCCCCAGGTTAGGCAAGCACATTTCTGCCCACTTAGCTACAAATTTGGGGTGGGGCAGTCCTACAACCCCTACCCCCAAGGTTTGACGATTTGTTAGACTAGCTCACAGAACTGAGAGAAAACCTCCCTGCTACTGGTTTCTATAAAGGACGCAACTCAGGGATGCCAAATAAGAGAGATGCACAGGGCAAGGCACGGGGGAAGGGGCGGAGCTCCCAGACCGGCTCCAGGTGCACCCCCCGCCCCCAGCACCTCCATGTGCTCACCAGCCTGGAACTCTATCATTTAAGGGTTCTGCGGCAGTTTCCTTGTGTAGACATGATTGATTATATCGTTGGCCACTGGTGACCCTGCCGCTCCTCTCCCTCTCTGAGGCTTGGTCTTTCCCTCCACCAGCCCTCATGCCAAAGCTCTCTAGGGGAATGAGGAGTCATCTCATTCGAACAGAAGGTGCTCCCATCATGCTTACCACTCAGTGAGTTCCAAGGGTATTAGGAGCTCTGTGGCGAGAACCAGGCACAAAGACCAAATAGCTTTGTATGAGACCACAGTCCCTTGTCAGGTTAATTCAGGCACCAGCCTCTTGGTCATTTTAACTCTGTTGGTCTCCCTGGGGTGTTCTAAGACCAAGTGATTTTATGAACATAAAGTACTTAGAACAGTGCTTAGCACAGAGGAAAACCTCCGCCACTACTTATTACTACCATTACTATTATTGTTTCTGATATTATTATTATTAACCAAGATCAAATTGCTACAAAGTTACATTTAAAGCCCCGTCTGTATAATTTTCCCCCATCCCCATACACTTGCGACCAGACCAGTAGTTTCCAGACATTTGGACATCACTTGACAATCAAAAAAGTAAAAGCATAATAATAATAAATAATAAAATAAAGAGATGTGGGTTGATGCAGTGTATTCCATTTTCTATTTTGCCAAATAAGACATTTTATAAAAATGGCTACCATCTCTCACCACCATCATCTCATCCAGCAAGGACATTTTAACACCTACAAGAGGGAAGAAAATAAAACAAAATCACAGCAGAGAGAAGAGCCCTTTAAATTAAATAAATGTGGCTTTCTGAAGACTTTCTCAACATTATTCTTCTCATGCTGCCCATAGACCAGTGAAATCCCATCAGACATCAGCCCAGGTTTCCAGGCAAGTATTTGAAAGTGCTGCCTAATCTGTCTCCCATGAAGCCTTTGAGGGGGTGTTGCAAAGAGGTTTGGGGTGTTAGATCACATTTCAAATATACGGTGTTTTCAGAAAAAAGTCAGCTAAGTACCTGGAGAAAAATATATAGTTGTTTTTTTTTTCTTCCCCAGGTAATAGCACAAATTCAGCAAACCTAAAAGAGGATTTCTTATAGCGATAATGAATTAATAGATTTGGATGTGCTTATCACACAATTTAAAGGGGATCCATTAAGTGGAAGCTGGAAAACTCCTGGTATGAATACCAGACTGGGAATAAGCCCCTGGGACTCAGATACACCTAAGAAAGCACTGATTTCCTTCTGTATCAGCCTTACAGGGGTGACGGGCAAGAAGCAGGTCTTTCTCCGCAGCCAGGATGAGGCAGCAGACCTCCAGGACAAGCCAGCCCCGAGAGGGGCTGAGAGAGCAGGCGGAAGGGTCCAAGGTTGGAGCATGGTGTACTGGCGGCTAGAGAGAAAAGCCAGGGCCGAGCCTCCAGGGAGAAACGGAGGCAGCCGCATGCAGCTCCTTGGGTTTGCATGATGGACCAACATGAATTTGAATCTGATTTCTGCCACCTCTTACCTCTGGGTCTCAGCGTTCACATCTGTAAAATGGGTGGCAATAGTAAGTTGAACCATATGAAATGCCATTTTAATGGGTCAAAAAGCAGTTCATCATCAGAAAGATAGAGAATAGCAAGCATTGGTGAGTATGTAAAGAAACCGAGACTCCTGTTCACTGCTGGTGGGGGTGAAATGGTGCAGCCACTTTGGAAAACAGTCTGGCAGCTCCTCAGAAACTTACCATGTAACCCAACAATTCCACGCCTAAGAAGTTTGCTGTATAACCCAGCAGTTCAACTCCTAAGAATCTAGCCAAGAGAAATAAAAGCACTGCTACACACAAGCACTTGTACACAAATATTCATGGCAACATTAGTCATAATTGCCAAAGAAGTGGAAATTATCCAAATGTCCATCATCAAGGCAAATGGATAAACAAAATGTAATGAATCCATTCAATGGAATACTATTCAGCGATAAAAAGGAATGAAGTGCTGATCTGCATTGCAACGCAAATGAGCCTCAAAAGTATTATGCTGAGTGAAAGAATGCAAATAATTCCATTTACATGAGATGTCCAGAAGAGGCCGATCTATAGAGTCAGAAAGCAGATTGCTATTGATTGGGGCTGAGGGTAGGAATAGGAGTTTGATGGCAGACAGGCAAGAGGGACCTTTTGAGGGTGCTAGAAAAATTTTAAAACTGATTTGTGATGAGGGTTGCCCAAGTTAATAAACTTACTAAAAATCATTGAATTGTACACTTAAAAGAGGTGAATTTTATATTATGCAGATTATACCTCAATAAAGCTGTTTTAAATTCAAATGCAGGCTGCAAAATATCTGAACCGAAAACTGATAGAACTAAAAGCCAAAAAAAAAAAAAAAAAAAAAAAAAACAGAGAGAGAGCAAGAGAGACAAATCCACAGTTATAGTCAGTGATTTCAACATTTCTGTCTTAGTGATGGAACAGTAGACATAAAATCAAAAAGGGTGTCAATGCCTGAAGAACATTACCAATCAACTTGATCTAACTGGTACTTATGGAACACCTGGCTAACGACTGCAGCAAATATCTAATTTTAAAGTGCATATGAAATGTTTTACTGATATAGACCATATTATAAGCCATAGAACAGGTCTCAGTATATATAAAATGATGCAGATCATACAAAGTGTATTCTCTAATTACAATGGAATTAAATTAGAAATCAATAGTAGATATCTGGAAAATTCCCAAATATTTAGAAACCGAAAACACATTTCTAAATAACCAGTGGAGCAAAGAAGAAATCAGAAGAGAAATTAAAATGCATTTGAACTGAATTTCTAAATATTGCAACATATCAAAATTTGAATGCAACTGAAACAGTACTGAGAGGGAAATTTATAGCATCAAATGTTTGTATCAGAAAAGGAGAGGTCAATGACCACAGTTTCTACATACAAAAACTAGAAAAAGAAGATCAAATTAAACTCCAAGTAAGCAGAAAAAGGAAATAATAAAGATCAGAACAGAAATAGATAAAAATGGGAAAAATAGAATTCATGAAAGTAAAGCTGGTTCTTTGTTAAAAAATCAATAAAAGTAATAAACCTCTAGACAGAATGATCAGGAAAAAGAGAAAAGACACAAACTACTAGTATCAGAAATGAGAGAGAGAACATTGCTACAGATATTAAAAAATACTATAGATAATAAACAGCTAATTGGGGAATATTATTAACAGTGTTATACTAATAAATTCAACTTAGGTAAAATCGACAAATTTCTTGAAAAATGCCAACTACCAATGCTCACTCAAGAAAAAATAGATTTCCTGAATAGCCTGGTATCTACTAAAGAACTTGAATATATATTTAGAAACCTTCCTACCAAAACAAACAAGCAAACAAAACCACTCAGGTTCAGATGACTTCACTGTTGAATTCTATCAAACATTTAAAGAAAACCAAATAGTACAATTAAACACAAATATTGTTTAGAAATTTGGGAATTTTGCCGTTCATTCACTGAGGCCAGCATTACCTTGATACAAAAATCAGACAAAGGCATTACAGAAGAAACTTCAGATCAATATCCCTTATGAACATAGACACAAATTTTTAACACAATGTTAGCAAATCAGAATCAATAATCTATGAAAAGGACACCAGAAATGCCAGAAATGCAGGCTCAGTTTAAAATTTGGAAATTAAATGGAATTCACTATATCAAGAGTCTAAAGAAGGAAAATTAAATGATCTCTATAGAGGCAGAAATAACATTTGACAAATTTTAACATCCATTCCTGATAAAAAGTTTTTATCAAATTAGGAATAGACGGAAACTTTTTTGATGTGATAAAGGGCACCTACAAAAAAAAAAGAAAAAAACTATAGCTAATATCATCCTTAATGATGACAGACAGATGAGAGATGAAGGAAGCTTATCCCTTCCCATCATGTCCGCTCAGTGTTGTACTTGATGTTCTAGGCAGGGAAATGAAGCAAAAGAAGGAGAAAAGGCTTATAAATTGGAAAGGAAGAATTGAAATTAACGTTATTTTCAGAAGGCATGACCATTTTTATAGAAAGTCTTAAGGATTTTTACAAAGAAAAAATCCTAAGGAATCTACAAAGAAGTTGCTGGTAGTAACAAGTGAGTTTAGCAAGGTCAGTATACAAAAAAATTAATTGTATTTCTATGAACCATTAGCAACCCTGCGGAAGTTGAAGTTAATACTACTGTAGCATGAAGAATAGGAGTTACTTAGTGACAAGTCTGACAAAAGATATACAAGACCTATACTCTAAGATCTATAAAATATTGTTAAGAGAAATTAAAGAAGGCCCAAGTCAGTGGGAAAATGTATGCGTCAGAACATTTAATATTGCTGAGATGTCAATGCTGCCCACCTTAATCCACAGAGTCAAAACCTTATCAGGCATTGTGGCAAAAATGTACAAGAAGATTATATACTGCATATGGAAAGACAACCTAGAAGAGCAAAAGTAATTTTGAAAAAGAAGAACAAGTTGGGGGACCTATGCTGCTTGAGTTGAAGATGTATTATAAGGCCATAGTATTCAAGACAGTATCAGTGTGGTATCAGCATAACAATAGACATATAGATCAATGGAATAGAATAGAGTTGAGAAATAGACCAATGTATATATGGTCAATTGATTTTCAATAAAGCTGCCAAGGCCATTCAGTGGGGAAAGGAGAATCTTTTATTTAATGGTGCTGAGAGAATTGGCCAGCTATATGCAAAAAAAAAGAAGAAGAAGAACCTTGACTCTTACACCAGAACATACACAAAAATTACTCAAAATAAATCATAATTCTAAATGTAAGAGCTAAAAATATAAAACTTCCAAGAGAAAAATCTTTGTGGCCTTGTAGTTGGAAAAGGTTTCTTAAAAATATGACACAAAAGCACAAACTAATAAAAAATGCCAATTAGCTGAACAAGATCAATATTTAAATATTTTGCCCTTTAAGATACACTTACAAAAATGAAAAGGCAAACCACAAATTGAGAGAAAACATTAATAGAACACATATCCAACCAATGTTCATCTTTCTGTACATTAAGGACTCTTACAACTCAATAATTAAAAACTACACCAAAAATGAGTAAAAGTTTTGAACATACACTTCATGAAAGAAGATATACAAATGAGAAATAAGGACAAAAAAAAGATACTTGACTTCACTGGTTATTAAGAAAATGAAAATGAAAACCACTATGAGGTACCCCCAGACACCCACTAGAATGGCTTAAATTAGTGAATTGGATCATACCAAGTGTTGACAAGGCTGTTAGGTGTCAAGGACAAGGGGAAAAGTAGAATGTGACATAGCCATTTCACTCCTAAGTATTTACCTAAGAGAAATGAAAACATCTGCTCTCACAGTGACTTCTACATACATCTTTGCAGCCATTTTATTTGTAGTCGCCAAAAAGTGGAGATAATCTGAATGCCAACCGACAAGTGGGTGGGAACACAAATGTGCTACACCCATACCATGGAACCAGCTGATGTCTTGAGCCTTCTGATCATCATTTCCGATCATGTATTTCAGCACATTTCCTTTAGGGCACCAGACTATGAGGGACATCAGCCGAATAGCAGAGAGCTTGAACTAAAACACTCTCAAGATATATTCTAATTTCTTTCCAAATCCAACCAGTCCTTTGTACCCTCCTTACCCAGAACCCATATCTTCCATCCTGATTGAAGGATCTACTCCCTTTTCCATCCAGTTATGTAGTTTTATGTGTTTCAACATACCCTCGTCCCCAAGAATATAAGTAAGCATAATCGCATCTTCATACATTTGTAAAACGAAAACACAGTGCTCTTTTTCAAAGCACAGATAGGAATTTTGGCTTGGGAAACATGATCATCAAGCTTGGCTTGGACTCCTACCCCACCTTCTCTGGTGTATCCTTTCTCTCATGTCAGGTTCCCTGAGTCACAGTGCTGTCTCCTCCTTTTGTATCTGTTGGGAAGAGGTAGCATGTTATTATTTTATACAATAATGTGTGTTCAAAAACTGGCTCTTCTCCTTACCAGCTGTGTGGCCTTGGACAAATTACTTAACCTCTCTGTGCCTCAGTTTTTGCACTTGGAAAATGGCAATAACCAGAGTGCTACCTCCTGGCGTTGCTGAGAGCATGTTAGCACTGGGCCCATAATAAGTGATCAATAAATATTTGCTATTCTTACTAGGCAAAACCAGGTTCAGGTCAGGCTCTGAAGGTTTGATTTATCTTATCACACTGTCTTATACTGATCTGTCACCGTAGATCATCTCCCAGGCAGAGATTGCATTTTATCGTGGTTTTGTTACAGAAAATAGATTCTAACTGGGCTTTCAGACCTGCTCAAATTGGGCTGGGTGAAGAGGGGCTAGGAATGAACATTGCCAACTAGACCAAATAGTGTTCTGATCACAATGAGATCAGAACCACATGAGAAACTCATTAGAATCAGCATCGCCAAGGGATTGGCCTGGGAATCTGCATTTTAAAAATAGCCCTCCCGATATTTCTCATTTCACTCTCTCTTGCTATTACTTTTTTCTTCTCTTTATTTTTTTTTTCTTTTTTAAAGAAGGAGGGGGAAATGATGCTTAAAAAAACAAAACTTAATTACCTAGCAATTCTTTTTTCTTCTAATTTTGTTTTCCTCAGAACTTGCATTGAAGCACTTTTTATTTTTATGTGTCTGCAGTAATGTATCTGAAAAGTTTTGTATCCTGCATCCAATTAATCTCATACCACATGTATTAGTCCCTCCTGCTACATTTTTTTCTCATCCCTTCTCATGTGTGCCCCTTGCTTCTCTGTCCAGGTAACTGGACTAGGCAGGCAAGTGCCTCTGTCCACACTCATGTCATATTACCTAACTATATAACTATATACTTGAATTGAATTTGGGGAGCTTGATATATCTTTGGTTTCTCTTGCTGTGTGGATTCTATAAGCATTCTGAAATATGTTTTCCTGAAAGCTAAATGAATAAACAAACAAACAAAAATCTTTAAAGGGTGTGGTTAGGCTGTGCCAAGTCTTAAAGCGTCACTTAAGATCTCTACAGTAGAGACGTTTGATTTACATTAATGAGAATCATATTTACTCTGTAAGTTCCACCTGCAATTATTGGGTGAACTCTGGTCTCCTTAGTTCATTACCACAATTAGTGCCTGTCAATAACAGGAAGTGTGCCTGAAATGCACAAATACCCAGGAGTGCTGGCTGTCTCATCTTTTCTGGCAGAGGACAGCTCTGGCCTTCCAGGTAGAGGGCTTGAGTCTTGATCCCATGACTTTTTGCAACTTGGGCCTCTCCCTGGGCCTCAGTTGTCCCATCTGTAAAAGATGGCTCTTAGGTTAAAGCCATGTGGCTCTCAGTGTGCCCTATAGACTTTAAGAGGTAGGTCTCCCTCCTAGGTCCCCAAGGAGATAGAGCCCCACTTGCCCACAGTGGTCATTTGCTTGGTAACACACACTTTGGGGGAGGTTCCTTTCCCTTCCCTCTCTCACTTCTCCACTCCACTACTGATATTTCCCAGGATCACCTACACAATCAACTATACTTCCATTCATATTCTTGCCTCAGCATCCACTTCAGAGGGGCCCCGCACTAGGATGGTTGTTGAATGGCTCAATGACTACATATTTAGTAAATCAAGGTAGAGTGCTAAATCACTATATGTATACTTAAAAGATAGCAAGCCTTTGTAGGAGGTCGCTGAGTGAATGGCATCCAATAAAGGGACATGGTTCAAGGTAGACCCTTACACATGAAGTACTTAAATTTCTGGTATAAAAATGCTTTTGAAAGAGTGAATGAATGAATGAATGAATGATCATTGAATGGAGTCAGGAGCCAGAAGTCTACGTCCTGGTCCGTAGTGGGTGTTCGGTAAATGCTTTTTGTATGGATGGGAGGATAAAGGAAGGCTGGGAGGATGGCTTCTCAGAGGTATGGAGCCTGAAGTGGCCAGGCACGGGGCAGTCGTGAAGGGGCCTGTGAGATCCCATGTGTCTGTTCCCTGCTCACTCATCAGCTTCACCCTGCCCCACTCACCCCCTGTATCATAACTCTCCACAGCCTCACTTCAGCTCCGGGTCTCTATGGATGTTGCTCCTATTAATGACCTCCTGACTACTTAACTGCTGAGATTCTTTTTTTTTTTTTTTTTACTTTTTAAAGATTTTTTTAAAATTTATTCATTTTTAGAGAGAAGGAAAGGAAGGGAAAAAGAGAGGGAGAGAAACATCGATGTGGGAGAGATACATTGACGGGTTGCCTCTCACATGCCCCCAAATGGGGGCCTGGCCCACAACCCAGGCGTGTGCCCTGACTGGGAACCGCACCGGTGACCTTTGGGTTCACAGGCCAGCACTCAATCCACTGAGCTACACCAGCCAGGGTGCTGCTGAGATTCTTAATGTCTCAACTAAGAATTTGCTTCCTACGAGAAGCCGCCCGGACTCCATGTTACATGTATATATACCTAGAATAGCTCTCATTCCTACCGCCTGGTATTTCTCACTTATGTAGTTAGTTACTTAATGACAAACTCACCCCAATGGAATGGAAACTCTCATCTGTATTCCCGATGCTCATCATAGGATCTGGCACATAGTAAGTGCTCAATAATGTTTTAATTAATGACACAGACGTGGTGCCTGGGCCAGCCTTAACTTTAGAACCCAGGCTTTCTTGGGCAGAGTCAAGGTTCCAAGAACTATCACCCCCACACACACACACAACCTACTCTATTCCCACCCCTGTAGCATCCTAAACCAGCCAAATGGCAAAATATGCCCAAAATCTGGGAAAAGCCTTTGACAAGTCATCTTAGAATAGTAACAGCTTCTGTCCCAGCCAGCACTGTCACAGGCAGCTTAATTATGGTAATTAGGACCAACATTAAAACATGATTATAACATAAAATTGGAATTAGCCATATAACACATTCAAATTTTTCGGTATGCTTATTGATTTTCTTCCCCTGTTAATCAGAAGGCTACAGTAAATTCAGATAGATCTGGTATAATTAAAACTGAACCTGCAAATGCCAGTGAAAATTCTAATTAGCATCTGTCTTTTGTTAAGGAGAGTGATGTGGGGGTGTATATTTTTATGGGGAACATAATCAGGCATTCATGCTTCATTTCTGGATCTTAGGTGGGGCAGGACATTCTGTTCTCATTCTTTTTTAAGAACTGTTTTGAAAAAAGATGCAAGTAATGGAGAGACCAAAGAAATGCCTAAACGAGAAGTGGTGAGTCTAAAGAAAAATAGTCAGTCAAAGTTGGTCATCAGAGGTGTGTAGACAAAACAACAAATCGGATTGAATTGTTCTCTTTGTGGTAGAGTGACATTGAAAGTAGGCAACCTTGAGTTCACACCTTAACTGTGCTATTTCCTAGCTGTGAGATCTTGAACAGTTTTGTTTTGCCTCTCAGAGCCTTAGTTTCCTCATCTGTGTAACGGGAATAATGGTAGAGCCTCTGTCATAGGGTGAGTGGGGTTAACATGAAGTAATACCTTAATAAATAGGAGTTGCTAGCATCTTCATCTTCATCATCATCATCATCATCATTATCCCCACAACCGCCACCATCCTCATCATCATCTTCATCATAACCACCACCACCATCATTTTTTATCACCATTAACATCATCATTGTTATTTTCATCCAGTGAAGAGACGGCTTTTACAATGCCCTCCATGGCTCTGATAAGCTTCATAGCGTAGTGGAAATACCATGACTTTGGATTCAGGTAGCCATCCGGCCTGTGCCACTCATAAAGTATGCAACCTCAGACAAGTCATTGTATTCTTCTTGGTTTGTTTCCTCATTTGCAATGTGAGCAGTTTCCCAGGGGATGTTGGGGATGTGGTAAGGGATGTGGATCATGACTGGCATGATTCTCCACCTCCAATATTTGGTCTTGTCCCCTCAACAGACTGCTTTGGTGGGTATATATATCTAAGGCATATAAAACATAAAATAAAAAAGTCTCCAGCTTTCTAATCCCCAGCCTTCACACAAAGGCTTTTTTTTCCATGTGTCCTCCTACAAGGCAATGTCTCACTGTCATTACTTTAATTGCTGGGAAGTGTTTCTGTCATCTCTCTGAGCAGAGCTCATTAAATACCTCATGTGCTCCCCAGCATTTCCCAGCTTCCCTTGCAGTTAGAGTAAAGCCATGTGACTCCTTCTGACCAGTAGGCTGTGAACAGAAGTATGTCACTTTCATTGGCCAGGAAACCACATGTAGAGATAGCAAAACTGCAAGATTGAAGTGACCTAGATAATCAAGTCCTGAGAGGAGGGTGGCTGCCCTGGAGAGCAGTTGCATCTGTACAGGACTTTAGTGAATGAAAAATGAACAGCTGTTGCATTAAGCCACTGAAGTTTTAAAGTTTCCTTGTTACAGCAGCACAACCTAACCTATACTGATTAAAACAATGATTGGTGTCTATAATCAGTCTACCTTTTTGTTTGCTCCTCTTCCCCTGAACACACTAATGGCTTGTTGGCTATCAGCTATTCCCAGACTGATGGACCTGCTTCCAGAGCAGATTTTGGGTAGGTTGAAGGGAAACTGGGATTTCAGGGTCCAGAGATGTGCCACGATGCTTATGCCCCTCTATTAAACCTGCTGCTGGTCCCTCACAGTTCGGATGGCTCTGATAGCTGGAAGGAAGAAACATAGAAAACCTAAAACATCAGGGTCCTTACATGGCTCATTCACAGCCACATAGCCCTCTGCAAATATGAGGGAGGCCAATAGAATTGATATGTCAGAGATCATGGGCACCTGTTCTTTCCCCATGACCAGAATCCATATCCATCTTTACTTTAGTGTTAACACCATATTTTTGTTTTGAGAACCACTCATTGGATACAAGCCTGGTGGGCCTGTCAACCAAAAGGCTCCACATTCCTCTGTCCAAGAGGTGGACAGGTGACCCAAAGTGATTCACACCAAGTGCAGCCTCTTTAAAGGACTGGGAAGGGTCTCTGCTGCCTAGATCCCTGGGATTGCTGTGGTTCTGTCCTCAGATCTGCTTTTCCAACTCTTTTTTGGTCTGTGAGGTATTCCTGTCCTTCCAACAAGGCCCTCCCACCTTTTTCTGGCTGATTTAGCCAGCATCAGCTCCTTTTCATCAAAGGGACCTAAGTAGTAGGTGGTAATGCATTCCATCCAATATTGACAAAGTCCCAATCATGTGCTGGATGCTGTGCTGGACTCTATTGCACTGCTGTTCTAAGTTTGGAATGAATTTTACAATTGATGGACTAAGAAAACAACCTGGGGGTTAAGTAAAATATGGAATCGGTTATTCATTCAATAAACATACTGCAAGTACCACTTATGGGCAAATGCACTTTCAGGTGCTGGGGACACAGGAGTGCATGAAACAGACTCACGTCTCCACCCCCGTAATACTGATACTCTAGCTGGAGGACACAGACATAAATAACTTAAGTAATAAAAACATAGAGTAGCCAGGCGCTCAGAAGGGCAATGGGGAGAAATAAAGCAAGACAGGAGGGTGTGGAGCACGTGGTATAAAAACGGAGGAACAGAGAAGGGTAGTGATTGTAAATCCACTGGTCAGGGAAGAACTCACTGAGATTTGAACAAAACCTGCAAATAGAATTGTGTGTTCTCTTGTTTCAAATTCCATTTTGCAGGTGACTTTGTTTATAGGGTTGCTGCGGGGACAGGACCTGGCACCTAGAAAGTGCCCGATAGACATCAGCAGGAGAGCACGTGCAAAGGAGCCACTGGAACCCCGAGTCAGTGTGGCGTGTGTGGGGAGCCTCAGCAGCCCCCCTCCAATCCTGAGCCATCATCTCCCTGGGGCTGCTGGGTCCCTGTGAAGGCAGGCAAAGCCCCTCCCCCTTCAGGCTCTGGAAGCTGCTGAGGCTGTGGCCCCACTAAGGGGTTTGTGGTCATCAGACCTCCAGTCCCTCAGGCTGCTCTTGTCAGGGACCACAGACAGCCCAGCTACTGGCTGATTCAGCACAAGAGAGGAAGAGAAGAGGGGGAGGGAAACAGGGAGACAGAGACAGAGACACAGAGGTCCAGACACACAGAGAGACTGACAGATGACACCCAGAAAGAGAGTCAGGGAGGGGGAGGGGAGAAAACAGGGCACAGAGGGAGGAAAGGTCATAACCCGCACCATAATGAGGCAGGGGACCTCCTCTGAAGTAGGCTTTGTGCCTGGTACACAGGGCGCTCCTCCCTGCTGCCCCACTTGTCCTATGCGAGGTCTGTCCAGAAAAAGTCCAGCTATCGTTACTATAATGAGAAGGTTGGCGTGACATCGATGTAACCTGGTAGCCAAAGAGAGTGGACTGGAATGCATGTGTGTGAACAATGACGACTTCACTGTACTAGTCAGTGGGGGCGGTAGATGCAGCTGAGTGAGCATGTGTACCATGTGGCTGTCACATTCAAAATGACTGAGCAAGTAGAGCAATGAATCTGCATCAAATTTTGCATTAAGCTTGGACATTCCTCCATGGAAACTATTGGGATGATTCAGAAGGTCACAGTTACGGGCAACTGGTGATTGGCAGCTTCATCACAACAACATGCCTACTCATGCATCACGTCTCGTGCAGAGTTGTTTGGTGAAACACGAAATCACCCAGGTGACTCAGCCCCTCTATAGCCCAGATTTGGTGCCCTGTGACTTCTGGCTTTTTCCCAAAACTAGAATTACCTTTGAAAGGGAAGAGATTTCAGACCATCGATGAGATTCAGGAAAATATGATGGGGCAGCTGATGGCAGTTGGGAGAACTGTGTTAAGTCCCAAGGTGCCTACTTTGAAGGAGACTGAGGTGTCATTGTCCTCTGTACAGCGTTTCTTGTGTCTTCTTCAATAAATGTCTCTATTTTTTACAGTACATGGCTGGATATCTTCTAGACAGACCTCGTATATTAGAGTAATGCTCATGGGCATAGGCTCCAGACAGAGGTGGACCTGGGTTCAAATCCTGCCTCTGTCCTTACTTGGCCATGTAAATATGGGCGATCTCACCTCTCTCTGCATCTCAATTTCATAAAGCCAGCTTCGTAGCTAACAGGAGGATAATGATAGAACGCATAAAAATCAGGCTAGCTGTGTGCCGAGCACTGGGTGTGGGGTCTTGGCTCAATCCAGACCCCAGGAGGCCCTATTCCCTCGCATTCACCCATGGTTCAGGCTCTGAATGCAGACCTTGAGCGTGATGGCTCTCCACCTCCAGCTGCACACTAGGACTACCCCCTTGGAAACTTTAAAGAATACAGATGTCTGGGCTCATTCCCAGAGAGAATATGATATCATTAACTTGGGGTGCAGCCTGGGCATCACAATTTCTAAAAGTTCCCAGTGAGTCTGAGGTGTAGCCGAGGTTGAGAAGCACTGCTTTGGCCCCAGGGCTTTGACTTAAACCCCCACTTTTTATTCCCAAAGAATGAGGTTGAACACTCAGACACCCCACACTTAGGCCACCTCTCAGACCATCTGATTTTTTTTTTTTCTAATTTGGCTCAACAAGGATTTATTGAGCACCTACTGTGTTCCTGACACACTGTTTGACACTAATAAAGCCTGGGGGACCATATTATGGGTAAATGCTTTGCTTAAGGGGGTCATGGGAGCCAGGTGGGAAGAAAGAACTCTCCTGCAGATTGGGGATGAGTGGGAAAGATGGGGGACATTGCAGAGTCACAGTTAAACTTCAACTTGAAAAAATGAGTAACAGGTGGCCCAACAGAGACATGGAAAGAAGAAGGGTAGCTCAGGTGGCAGGAACATCATGAGCAAAGGTGTGGAGGTGTAGAAGAGCCAGGGTGTGAGGGACAGGAGGGGAGTCCAGAGAGCAGAGACCTTACAGCAATGCCAAGACCCTTGGCCTTCACGTTACAGGCACTGGGGAGCCCTGGGACGCTATAGATTGAGGAGGCAGCCTTTATCATGTGCGTAAGAATTCAGGGTGAGATGTGGCTGCTCTTGAGTGCCAGGAGGTGGGGCATCCGGAGAAGGAAAAGCCTTTGTTTGGCAATTTTCCCCCAAGCAATTTTATTCCATTCCATTCCATCATGTAGAAACCTGGAGTTAACGGGGAAACATCACTGCCATGGTAACAGTAAGAGAAACAAACAATGCACACACTGTATAAAATTGTCCATAAAGGCTGTTTATTTTTCATACCATTATTTTAATAGGTGGGGATGGCAGTGATGGGATGGAGAACAGCATGCTTTAATGGTGCCACGAATGTCGCCTTTTCTCGAAACAACTTGAAATGCTCACAGACATTTAGACATTAGCGCTTAGATCATGTCTCAGGCTGAGAATCCCGCTGGTTTAGAATCTCACTGCTGGGAAGCCTCACCTGCTCCCCATCAGAAAGGCAGTGTTGCTCAGTGGTTTTCAACGTCAGCTGGCAGTTAGACAGCCCTGGGTTTGAGTCCCAGTTCTGTCCCACTTTCTGATGGGTGGCTGTTGGAGCCTCTGTTTAATGCATCATTCATTCATTCACTATTAAACAAGACTGTATTGAAAAGTACCTGCATGCTTCATGCTGCTAAAGGTCCTTGCATTCATGAAGCTTAGACTCTAGGAGGACAGCGCAGATAACACAGCCTACTGGCACACATGTAGGAAAATAAGAAAGGTAATTTTAGATAGTGATACTTGCTAGGAAGGATTTAAACCTGAAGAAGCTGTCTTTCTAGCTGGCCACAGACGGATGACAAAGGGCCAGCTGTGGATCTGTCAGGAAGACAGCAAAAGCAAAGGCCTGAGAGGCAGACCTGAGTCTGGAATGTTTGCAGCTGGAACTTCATAAAGGGGAGCACTGCGAAGTTCAGAGGGGAAGGAGGGGCCAGATCCGCAGGGCCCTACCGACCAGGGTAGGGGTGTGGGTTATAATGATACAACCCTCCATGGGTGGTTGTGAGGATCAAATGAGACATCAAATGGCAAACTCTAAGCAGATGCTTAAAAATACCAGCTTTTATTCTCACCAGATCGGCAGTAGAACCTGTCATCTCTTGGGTGGGAGCTGACGCCATAGGGTGATCAAATTTCAAAACACAATTTCTAAGTATATTCCTTTTTCATATGGGTGAATTAAAAATCAGAGAGGGCAGGGGGACATACAGACATCACACCGGAGTTAGTGGGGAAGCCTCCCGGCTTGCTGACTTCTACCCACTGCCCTTTGGGCTCCTGAAATCAAGCCCGTCCCCATGGTCTAAGGGGAAATTCTTTGGCCATGTTCCTGCTGATACTGGATGAGGCCTCTTCCTAAGGAACAGTGTGGGGTGATGGATAAACAAGGAACCCCTGAGACTCAGGGGGACCTCAGACATTAGTCCTCTTCTTCCTGACCACTTCTGTCCTCCTGGGGACAATGGCTGTGCTTTGGCTGGGGAGCAGGGACAAAGGACAGGATATTAGTCAGCAGGGACCTGACGCAGCTTGGCCTTTTCAGTATTCTGTACTGAAGAGATTGATGAGGTTGGAGAAGAGGGTGAAGGGCAGAGGCTGTTTCTGCAATTGAGCAGGACAGCACTGTCGGTTAATTTCAAGTGGGGCATCACATGAAAAATGGTTTGGATTGGCCCAGTCTCTAATGGCCTTGGGGGATTTCCTTATTCTGTATCCTAAACCCCAGCTGGGCTTTCTTCTGGGTCTAGACATAAGTACACTAATAAACCCTGCCAGATAAGAGTTGTTTATGGCACCTGGGCTGTGTTTCTCACTTGCAATCTGTATAACGCAGTATAATTGCCTCTGTTTATTGAGCACTTACTACAGGATGGGTAGTTAGTTCAGCATAGAACATGAAGCTCCTCTTCCCGTTCCAAAAGCCCTAGGGAGTAGTTACTAATATCCCTTGCTTTGTACAGACTAGACAACTGAGGTTTAAAGGTGAAGCAGCTGGGAGGGAGCTCTGACTCAGACTCAGGCATGTCTGACTCTGAGGAAACCTTCTGATTCTAAAGGACACAGGCACTCCCGAAAGTCTTACAATGGCCCATGGGTGTCTTTTGCAGGCTATTGTTTGTGGTCTGAAAAATGTGCATGCCACTGTTTATGCCCACCGAGTATATAAATATACGCAATGTCTTTCACTGAATTTGTTGTCACTGTTGAGACCCAAAAAACATAAACCCAGGGACCTCTCGCAGCTGGGTTTGTAGGAACTTATCTATGGGGTCCCGTCAGATGCTACGTGTTGATCCCTGTCTTTCAGCCACCTCCGTGTTTCTGACAGTGCACTGGTTTTTCTTCTCATCTGGCCAGACCAGCCTCTGCAGAATGCAAATCTATTGTGCAGGCTCGCTTTGCATTCTGTAAATTTTCAATTGGAAAATAAAGGCATTGTCTCCCTGTCAGATTTCAGCTGTGCACAGGTATTTCTCAAGAGCCAGGGCAGGTGGTATAGACAGATCAAGCATTTCCAAGGAAACCAAAGAAACATAATTGCTTCTTTTCAGGTAATGTGAACACACTGGATGGGGGTGGCCATGTCAGAGTTGATCATTCCCTTGTTATCATCTGGCCAGAGTGACATGGTGGCCGTGGGCTTCCTAAATAGGACTGCGTAGACCAGGCTCATCTGTAAGCACAGGGTGAAAACACCTGAGGAGACGCTGGTGTCAGTCTCTGCCTGCCCCTCAAAGACCTCGGGTGGATTTCACCTGGGCTATGCTATCGCTGAGACATTATTTTAAACTCTTGCCTTTTAGGGTGTCTCCTTTTGTATTTCATTTTTGTTCCAAGACAAAAGAGTTTTTTCCTCTGTCTTTTTTTTTTGCCAGTGATATAAACCTTCCCGACACCAGATGTTCCTGGGAGAGAAATGTGCTACTGGCTTTGGGTTGGGCAGGACTATGAATAAAATCGAAACTTCCAGCATTGTATGTTGATGGATGGAGAGCATAATTACTAAGTATAGACTTTCTGGTGAACTCCAAATCAAACCCTGATTAATTATTATTTGTGTAGACAGAGGATGCCATAACAGATACATGTTGACAATGACTACCATTGATTGCAACAACCCTCTTTCAGCCCCAGAGACTGGCCCTGGCTGGGTCCTCTACCTTGAATATGCTCTGCCCCAGTTCTTCACCTGGTTACCTCCGTCTGGCCTCTCATTTCTCTGTTTAAAAGTCTCCTGGACTGAGAGGCCATCTCTGCTCATTCAAAAACAACTTGCCTCCTTCACTGTCAAATCATCCTAAGCCTCTGGGAAATTCTTACTTATAAAGAGTTTACTGTGTATCTCTTAACTGTAAGTTCCAGAGAGCAAGGACTTTGTCTTACTCACATGTGTATCCCCAGTGCCCAGAACAGTGCCTGGCACATTACACATGCTCAAAAAACATTGGTTGAAAGGATGGATGAATAGATGGATTGATGGACAGATGTTTGGGTGGGTGGATAAATGGATAGGAAGTTTACTATATGCTCTGTACACTATCCTAAATGCTTGTAATAATTGTCACCTTTAATCTAAGCAACAACCTTTCATTAAAACAGTTTCAGGGAGGTTAAGTCAGTTGTTCAAGATCACACAGCTGTTTGGAGAGAAACAATTCAAATTCAAGTCTGTCAGATTTCTAAGTCTGCTTTTAACTATTCTGTTATACTGCTTCCTCCAATGTGAAACATTAACCTTGGAAAGGATTTGGGCACTCATGTTTCCTGAATTCAATGGACTATCAGGTCTAGTGTTTAGCACCTAATAGCCATGTGACAAATAGTAGCTGCTCAAACAATATTTGTAGATAGACTGGATAGAAGGATGAATAGGTAGGTGGGTAGGTGAGTGGATGGAAGGATGAATGGATGGTGGATGGATGGATAGGTGGATGGGTGGGTGGATGGATGAATGGGGAAATAGCCCTAGAGAGCCTAGTGACAGCCTGTCAGTGCATGAGAGATTAGAACTTAGAATTCCTGTCCCAGTGTCTCTCACAACACTAAACTTCTGAGACTGAAATTCAGTGTTTTCCCTGCAATATGAACTGGGAAAAATGCTTTGTTCATCAGCTCTTGGGATCCTCTCTATAACCCTATGAAATAAATGCTATTGTATCCCCTTGTGTCACAGGGATATTACCTACTTGTATCAATCAAACCACATGAGAAGTCTTATTTTTGTCCTTACTCCTAAGAAGAGGAAAATAAGGGCCAGAAAGGTTAAATACATTTCCCTCTTTACCCAGCAGGCAGAGCTGAGGCCAGTTTCCACTGCGCCAATTTTAACTGCACAAGAGCTGCTTGATCAAGTGGCAACATATACAGTGGACAGTTGTGGGCACACGTCATCTCTTCTGCAGAGAAGCTGGGATTTTCCCTCAGGGAGCTGTGGGTAGCAGAAGGCCACCCGGACACCAGGATCCAGGCCAAAGGTGCCCTGTGGTAACAGAGAGAGTACAAGCCCAGACAAAAGCTAGACCAAGTCCTTTGCCTCCCTGAACCTCAGTTTTTTCATCTGTAAGGAGTATCAAAATTGTGATGGGGGGAAGATTTTCCTCTATAATGCTGCTCTGGTCCCTTGCAGAATTCTATTCCTATCAGAGGGTTTCTTCTTTAAACAAGCAAACAAAGCTTCTTAATCTTGCTCCTAGAGAATCCCCTTATATTCTCACCATTACAACTTCAGTTTGCTGAGTCTTGTGTCCCATTTTCTCAGGACTTTTCTCTGTGCTGTGTTTCAGCAGACAAATGGAATGAATCAATGCCTGCCTGTGTATTCAATGGGCTAACGGTTTATAATGTCACTTCTGACATCTAAGATACCGGCAGGCAAACAATGATCTTCTAGAGGCTCAATGCTTTTGCCAAAAGGAGTGATTCTGGTGTGGCCTCCTGGTAACAAGGAGGTGTCGAAGCACCAGGGACCAGCCACCGGATGATAGAATAGGGGCAGCCAGGGAATTCTGGGAAGCAGCATATTGAGGCGGAATGGATTCTGGCTCAGAACTCAAGACCTAACGTTGAACCTGGTTCGTCCCACCACTTCCTAGTCAAGCAACCTCAGCTGGGTTGTGACCCTCCTATGGCTCCCATGGAGACAACCGTACCTCACAGTCAGGATCATTAGGGAATTGAAATGAGCGGCCACGCACCGTGTGGACGCGTAGATGCGCCTGGCTACAGAGGCTGCTTATGAACATTCGTTTCTTGCCTCGGGGAGTGGAGCTGGCCTCTTTGTTCTTCTCTCACTCAACCTGCTTCCTTTCGCTTTTCCTCCACCTCCCTTGCCATTTACCTTCCCATTCAACAAGTATTTTGTGCACCTACTCATATTAGCTTTGTGCAGCCCTCAGTGGCAAGGAGGAGGGCAGTCCAGGCCACTCCATACAGAGCTCCCAGCCTAATACAGCAAAGCAAGTAGGTGCTTCCTCTTCCCCAGAGGAAAAATAAGCTTTAGGCACCCTGAGCCTCAGCCCCCTCTTTCTTTTTTTATTTAAAGATTTTTATTTATTGATATTTATTTATTTTAGAGAGGGAAGGGAGGGAGGAAGAGAGGGATGGAAACATGGATTGATGCCTCTTACACAAGCACCAACCTGGGACCAGGCTGGAACCCAGGCTTGTGCCCTGACCAGCAGCAGAGCTGGTGACCTTTCGCTTTGTGGGACAATGCTCAACCAATGGAGCCACACTGGCCAGGGCAACTTGCTCTTTCTAAAATGCAATTGGTTTTACTGCTGGGAATGGAAGCTTCTTAGAACAAGCATTGGGTTTTCCTGGGGGGGGGGGGTCTCTGCACCCCAGAACCTAATGTAAGTCTGGACCAGCAGTGAGTACCCTGTAAAAGGGCACTGAATGAATGTATGAATGAGGGGCTGTGGGTGGGGGTGAGAAGGTCTTTTGATTCTCTGGCCCTAAGTGCTTCCTCTCCTCCCCTGTCCTGCTCCACCTAGTCTTCACAGGGACTCCCAGCTCCACGGCTCTGCTAAAGGCTGCTTCTGATGCAGCCTGCTCTCCATCTGCTCCCTCTGCCTGCTCAGGCTGCAGGGTGTAGGTAGGGTGGCAAGGTGGAGTTGGGGAGGGGGGAGAAGGTTTCTTATTGGGAGGGGAGACCTGGGGAGCAGGCTGGGTTTGCAAAGGTCGTCCACACAGTCTCCAAACCTGTCCCCATCTAGTCCTTGTCTAATGCCTGTCCCCAAGCATCTGCCTGTCTCCCTCACCTTTTGTATGTCCACCACCACCACCACTTCCACTTGTGGAGAAAAGGCAAGTTGCTGAGAATCAGGGCTGGGCACCAGCCCTGCAGATGAGGGTGGGCCTTGAACTCCAGCTCAGATAGGGGAACGGGGTGTAGCCAGGGCAAAGAGCTGAGCTGAAAGGAAGCCTTGGCCTATTGACAGCGGGGATGTGAAAGATGGCACTCAGATTAGAACATAGGGACATTTCCACTTACAGTCTTTGGCTGGACTTCAGAGGGGTAAGCAGCCCTCAGGTATTGGGTGCACAATTTTGTGGCTGTTTGTATTGTTCTAGGGAGATTGACAGCTTTTATGAGATCCGTAGAATTTGAGACTTTCTAGATTTGGGGACCTACTTTAGAAACATGGGAGAGCTAGCAGGGAAGAGAGCTGGCTGGGGCCCAAAGAGGCCTGGGAGGGCTGAGATACAGCGGAGAGAACTGGACTTGGAATCCATTTGGAAGGCTGGATGGACAATGACATGCTCTAGGCTGCTCCCAGGCTGAAGGATGCGCTGCGTGTTGAGGCCTTCATCTCACCGTCTGGAAAATGGTCCTGACGCTCTCCAGCCTCGCCTCGCCGGCGCTGGCCTTCTGTGAGCATCCGCTGAGAAGCGACGCTCGGCCCCCAGGTCGCAGGAGGAATTGGCGTTAAACTTTACAGGGCCGGCTGGCCGGCGGCCAGAGGAGGAGGCAGGCACCCAGGGCGTCGGCCCCTCTCCCTCGCTGCCTGCCCGCCCCCTCCCTCCCTGCTCTCGCTCGGCACCAACTCAGTCCCAGCCCCCTCCCTCCTCCCGCTTGCTCCTCGCTCGCTTGCTCGCCGGCTCCTCCTCACTCACTCCCCTGCGCCCAGCGCAGCTCGGCCAGAGCGATCGCGGGGCTGAGCGCGCGTCCGCCCCGGGGCTCCGGCGGCTGCCCTGGCCCGCGGCCCCCTCCCTCGCTCCCACCTTCCGGGCCTCACTCGCTGCCTCCCTCCTTCCTTTCTTGCCGGGCTCCCACGCTGTCCACCCGCCCCGCAGCCCACGGCCCCAAGCCCCCGGCAGCCACGATGCCAGCGGCCCGGCCGCCGGCGGCGGGACTCAGCGGGATCTCCCTGCTCCTCGCTCTGCTCCTGGGGAGCCCTGCCACCGCTCTGGAGGGAGGTAAGCGCCGGGAGGGCTGGGGCGGGAGAGGGGGCAAAGTTGTAGTGAGTGTGGGCCGGCTGGGGGTCCTGGCTGCCCCGGGCCATTCACATACTACCCGCCGGGGTGGGGAGAGGGGGTGGCTGCCCGAATTCGGGGCAAGGAACTGTGGTGTCCCCTTGGCCCGGCTGATGGGAGTGTGGAGGTGGGGATGTGTCTGCAGGACTCCGGCACTTCCCTGCTCGGGTTGCGGGCTCCCTTTCCGTCTTCCCGGCTGTGGGGCTGACTCCCCTTTGCAGCCCCAGAGAATCTCCTTGGAGTGGGGTAGCCTCCAAACCCCAGATTCCCGGAGCTCTCTGCAGCCGCACCCGGGGCTGGGCGCCAAATAATCCTCACCCTTTCTGGGAGATGAGAAGGGGGGCAGCTGACCCGCCCTGAAACTGAGGACTAGACTCCAACACGCGTCCGGGGGCATCACAGCGTTGCTCCCTCCCACTCTAGGACCTCTTGCCTTCTTTGGGTTCAGGCTGTCCCACAGACCCGGTTTGAGGACGGATCTCAACCAAGTGAAGTGTCTGGAAGCCGAACTAGGGTGTGGCTTTTGCCTAGAGGCCACTTGAGGGGGCTCAGGGTTCTCAGAACTTGGCGGGAGGAGTGGGGAGAGGAGATGTCAGGTCACAGTCAGGAGCCTGAGAAGCTCCCCACTTCTTTCTGTCTCTGACAGCCTAGCGTCTTTAAACACTGTTAAGAATTGTGAGTGTTGGGGGTGGGGGGAGGCTGCTAGTTTCACCCACCATGTGCTTGAGGGTCCGGAAGGGGGGTCTACGGTGAGTGGAGGATAGTGGATTCTTCTCAAACCTGGAGCTGCACTCTCTTCTCCACTCCGCTGAGGTACCCCAGAAAAAGTTGGGGAGGGGGGTTGAGATGAAGAGGTGAGTACAGCGCCTAATTCACCCCAAGCTAACCCCATGAGCTTGGGGGGTTTGATCAGGTCACTAGGAGACTCCAGAGCAGGCTTGTAGACCACCCTGTCTCCCCTTCTGAAAGGTCCAACTCCTTTCCCAGGAAAAGCGCTCCTCACGTGGCAAAAAAACAAGCAGTTGCAGGGTCTGCCCAGGCTGACGACAAGTCGGAGAGCGCACACTCTACCTCGTCTCTCATTTGAACCGTCTTGACCCGGAGTTGGGGGACAGGTGGTGCCCCTTTTCTCCGGGGAGTTCTGGGCCCCTGGCGCGCGCACCTGCTTTCAGCACCAAGGGCTGCGGACAGCTCCCCGCTCCCTGGGCCCCAGCTCTGGGTCGCTTTCCCTTCAAGTCTTCCCCAAGGCCTGGAGTGCCCTCCACCGCATGAACCAGGCATTTTATCCCCCACCCCCTTCCCTTCAAACGTGGAGGCGGAATGCAGAGTGAAGGAAATAATTCATCACCTTTTGTTTAACAAAGCCTATCCATAGAGCAACCCCCCTCCCCCCCCCCCCCGCTCCAACTTATGAGGCAATAATATTCACAATTTCCTCAAGGTCTGGACAGTTTCTCTGGGAAAGATAAGAGAAGAGAATCGGTTTGAAATAAACCGTTCCCCCCCATAGTGTGCCCTTTCTTAATTAAGCTTCCTCTTTCCAACAATGACTTGGTGGCCTTGAACGGAGTCCAGATCTCCCTCCCTCATCGCTCCCCACCTTTAGAAGCCATGTTGTGGCTGACACACACAAAAAGAACCTAAAGCTTGCCTGTGGCTTGCTGGCTTTTCTAAAGTGATTCTACCTCCGAGGACCACACTCTTCAATATACCACCCTTCAGGAAAAAAATGTCTTAATGGCCCATATTGAATTGTTATCCAAGAGAAGGACTTCAATATCCTGTTTCCTTCGCTGGCTTCAAACACAAAATGTGTGTATGCTAATTTTAAGATGTTTTATGTTGCTTTTCCAGCTCCACACTATGGCTAGCCAGCATATTTTTTAATTAACTTCAGGCCACCGCCAAATTAAAGTCAACCGATGTACTACTTCCGAAGGCTCATTAATAACCATGTTGTTCTGACTCGGAGACTCTGAGTCATCAGGAGGGAGTGAGGGTAGCCAATGAGCATTGCCAGTTCTGATGGTGCATTTGGAAACAATTGACCTTCCACAATAAATTCTATTTTTAACATGGAGCCCAATTCCCCTAACGTCAGATGGAGAACCATTCCCCTGACTCTGTGTTGCAATCTAGTCCTTCTGTTTGCAGTGCAGTAGAGGAATTTGTAAATAGTTGAAAGGGACTTGTTGCTACATTCTCATGCAGGTCACGTGACTCTCTGGGCCATTTTGCTGTAAGGCATGAATAAGTATAAAGTGTAACTTGTTTCTGAAGAGGCTTCTTATTGTCTAAGATATGCACATGGGGAATAATTGCAACTACGTGCTAAGACTGCACAGCCTGTGTGTAGTTTCTTTTCTTTTTCTCTTGAATTAATAAAGCAAATTGAATAGTGCTCGAATTTGCTGCTTCCTCTAGTCTCTAATGTGTGCCGTTGTTAGGTTCACTTAATGACCATTTTCATTATAGATTGGTATTCCTTCCCATGGAGTTTCGGCAGCTCCTGCCAGGGGCCACCTTATCTAAGCTTGAGGTATTCTCATTGTGTTCGCACGGCTCGGTTAGACTTTAGAAAAATAAGGTTGTATACCTTTCCTCTCTCTTCCAAGGCAAAAAGATGTTTCTTGATTGGAGTGGCTTGGCTTTTGGTTTTGCTCACAAGTTAATTTCTGCTATTTGAAAAGCTATTCCAAAGGGCTTAATTTACTGGTCCACATCCTTGGTCCACAGTTTCTGCAACACACCAGTAGCGCAGTCCTCCACTAGGGGCGCTCAAACCTGTAGTTGGTGATTGAGAGCAGAAGAGGTGCACTCTGACCTTTGGAGGCACCAGGTGTGTACAATGCCAAAGGTGAGCGGGATGGAGCCCTTGCAGCTTGGAGATGGCCCCACCACTGCCTCTACCCTCTCTCTCTCTGCTCAACACAGTTGACTTCTATGTCTCTGAGAGGTTACTGATGAAATGATATGCGTAGTGAAAAAGAGGAAGGAGAGATGGAAAGAGGGCAGGAGGCCGCACCAAGAAGGGCATCGTTGGAACACAGAGTTCAACTGCCCTTTTTATGCCAGTGTGTGGTTCCTTCATGGATCCAAATTCCAGAACATCAGAGGGGATTGTCCAGGCTCTTCTGGGGAGTTTGGCTGAGCTGAGCACTAGAGATAGGGTTATAGGGTTCTGGTCAAGAACTATTGTGATTTTGGAATCAGAATGATCTCAGTATGGGTCCAGCTTCACTATTTATGAATGTGTGACATTCAGCAGGACTATCTTCTCTGAGCATTCATTCCACTGCCTGTGGAGTAGGGGTGTGGGTGACTGATGGTCCCAGGCTGGAGGGAAGGGTGTAATGATTACATAGCGCTTCCTTGTAAGGTGCCTGGCATGTAGTAGATGCTCAAGTAATGTTTACTCCCATTTCTCCCTTGTTTTCCAAAAAGCAAATCTCCCTATGCATGGGTGCCAAGGAAACAAATCCCCAAAGCTTGGTGTGAACCACATGGTGCCGTGAATATCTGGATCATTTAGGCCAAAGTAGAGGGGGTGGAGGTGGGCTAAGGGTGTTGTTCCAGCACCTATATGCTGCCTGAGGCAGGTGAGAATTTTTGGTGCCTGGTGCAAACTTTCTTCCTTTCCAAACTTTCATACTGTATCTCATTGAACCTCAATATTACCATTAGGAAACAGAGTTCATGATACCACAGAGGTAGGATGGAAGGTTCATGGTTAGGAAAGAAGATGTAAGAAGAGAGTCTTCTGGCAAAGGCATCTACTCATTCATTCATTTATTGAGCCTTTGCTGAGCATGCTGTAGGCCCCATGTTGGGTGTTGCAGACACAGAGTAATATGCTGGGGTCCCTGTAACAGCAAGGGTAGCCGGCAAGAGGGAGCCACAGGTGAACCGCCAGTGCCCAGGCTGCGCGAGCGATCTGGTCCATGTTTGGGAGGGAGATACCGGAGTGCTATGAGATCCTGCAGGTGGGTGTGTTCAGTTCTGGTCAGAGGTAGTCAGTGAAGGATTCCCTGAGTTGGGAGCATCTGAGCTTACCCTGACGGATGGGACAGGCGCCAGCAGCCAGAGCAGAGATTTCTACAGGGGGTAGTGAAGATCCTGAAGAAGGCTTCCCTTTCTGGGCACATGATGCACCCATGGAAGTGGAGAGAGGGGCACGGGAGTGAGTGGGAGCTGGGTTAGGCAGGCACACATGCTCACACCTGAAACAGGTCTCCAGACCCTCCCATTCTCCTTGCATCCCCGGGACTTCGTGGGCTCAGCGCTGGAACAGAGAGGCCTGTGAGCCGCGGTGTTTGCTGTTGTCCACTAGAGGCTGGGATGACACCGGAGGAGTCCTCTCTGAGACAGCCAGGCCCGGCTGCGGAGTCCGGACCACAGCCCACAGCCCTGGGTAAACACTACTTTACTGGACTGGCATATTCGCATAATCCTCCGGTTACTGTAGTTCATCTGAAGCAGCCCTTTGGTGATGGGGAAGGTCGGGGGTGGTGAAGAACAGGACTGCTTTTAGGGAACAATAAAAGGACGCTGAGTTCCCAGGAGGTCAGTGGACCCGTGATGATGTAATTTACAGTTGACCATTGAACAACAAGGGGATGAGGGGGACTGACATCCCCACCCCCCTGCAGTCGAGAATCCAAGGATAGCTTTTGACTCCCCCCAAACTTAACTACTAAGAGTCAACTGATAATCAATTATCATAAACAGTCAATGAATACATATTTTGTATATGTATTATATACTGTATTCTTACAATAAAGTAAGTTATAGAAAAGAAAACATTATTAAGAAAATCATAAGGATGAGAAAATACGTTTACAGTACTGTACATCTTTATTGAAAAAAATCTTCATATAAGTGGACTCACACAGTTCAAACTTCAGGGAAGTAGGTGAAGACATGGAAGGCTGATGACCCCCGACACCCCCAAGTGTTCCTTCTGGGCTTGTTGTGAGAGAATGACAAAATACAACACTGCTATTTGCCATTTAATGGAGTCCTACCCTGTGCCAGAGGACTTATCCACCTGCCCACCCTATACTCACTCATTTGATCCTCACCCAGCCTATCAGGTGGTGTCACTGTCTAGATAGTTCCGAGGAGGAAGCGGAGCCTTAGAAAGGTAAAGGTGCTTGCTCAAGATGTCATGGCCAATCAGTTGATGGAGTCAGGACTCAAAGCCAAGTTTGACTGCAAAGTCTAGATACTAGGGCATGAGTGTGTAGGTATCATATAGCAATGGCCAAATGGGGAGCTGATACAAGCTTGGAAATCCAGGTGCTTTGACAGGACTCTGATCCAGGGGCAAATGCCAGGGGTCTCAAGTCAGCCCGCCATATGGAAAAACAGTTCATCCCAACCTTCCAGACCTCCTCTGAAAGCTTCTGGGTGAAGCGTCCTTCTTGTCTGACTCACGCTGTTCCTTCGGCCTTGCTGCCATCCTTGGAGGTGGTACAGTGGAAGGAGTTCAGGAAGGACAGGGTTAAGTCCCCAGTTGGCTGATTTTAGCAGCAGCATCTTGAGCTATGTGCTTTAGTTCTCTGAACCTCTTTTGGCCTTATATGCAAAATGGAAGGGTCATGGCTCCTTTGCAAGATTGCCAAGAACCATCAATATGTGTAGATATGTGTAGCCCACAGCAAACACTCAGTAAAAAATTCACCATTATTACTACTATTACTCATCTAGTGAACTTCAAAACCCAGTCCCTAATTGTGTTTCTCTGTGAGACCTTCCCTTGCCTCTTGCCTCTCTGTATCAGTTATGTGTGACCTCCTGAGCCCCCCATCACATTTGATCTCTCTATCATGGGTAACTTATGCACCGAGAATACATGAGTTACCAGTTATATGCCTCCCTCCCACTAGATGATGAACTCTTCAAAAATCTCAACTGAATCCTCATCCACATCTTTCTTAGCCTGTATCTAACCCAACATAATTGCTCAACCCATTTGTAAAATCATGTTAAATTGCCTTTCGTCTTAATCATAGATGTGAGGAGGCTTAATCAGAGTCCTAAGATCTGAATTTAATGTCCAGCTCTTCTACGTCTTTGTGGTCTTTGGCAGCCGGTGTGAGCCCCAGGTCCTCATCTGAAAAATGGAGATAATAATAGTGTTGCTAAGAGGAAAAGCAAGGAGATAATAAATGTGAAGTCACTGAAGAATTCTACAAAAAAAAAGAGGAGAAGCAAAACTTAGAAGATAGAGAAGGAGAGAAACACACTGTGTAAAGAGAAAAAAACACATTTGTGCAAACACAGAGCCACAGGTCGGGCCATTTAATGGGTCCTTTCTGAAGTCATCTTTCTTTCCAAAGGAATATTGGCTGCACTTATTTAGCCTGTGGCTTAGCGCGTTCCAAAATAGAAACTTTCTGGGCACAACCAAGTTGTGGAATCCTCCTTCTCTTGGGGTCCTGGGTAACTGCCAATGCAGCAAATGCACAGCTGAAAACTGGGAAAGTTCAGCAAAGTGAGTAAAAACCCAGGCTTCAGAGTCAGAACAACCTGAGTTCAAATCTGTTGCTTTCTGTTAGAGGCATGACCTTGGACAAGCCACTTTGTCTCCCAGACCTAGATCTTGGATCTTGCATGGGGGTGATGGTCTATACTCTGTCCACTTCCCAGGGCTCTTGTAATTGGGTGGCGGAGGCATTATTATAGACAGGCTTTGCAAAAAAAAAAAAAAAGAAAAATGTAACAAGGTACCCTTCCTTCTTGGAGTCTGTAATATTAATCAGATTGTAGCAGTTCTTCAGGGTCCCCAGCTGCGTTGGTCCTTTCCCTGATATTTTCATTTTATTGAGGAAAGAGACCCAAAGACAGGAAGGCACTTACTTACTCCAGGTCCTATTGCAAGTGAGTGGCGGAGTCAGGATCGAACCTCTGACTCCTATCTTCTGACTCCCATTCTAAAGTGACTCCCTTCCCCCTTTTTAAGAACAGTGGAATCCTTGCCTTCCTTGGGATTTCTGCATGTTCTGAGACCCAAAGTGGTGTGGCAATGAAAGCCTGAAGGGCATCTGTCTCCTTTAAAGCAATGACATCCATTACCGCCTCGCGTACGTCCATTACGTGGCCATGGCAGAGTGACTACATAAAAGGAGCTTTAGTAGAAGCTGAAGTCGAGACATAGCTCCCTCCCCTCCTGACTTGGCACCTGAATTTTTGAGGCACCAGTGGGCCAGCTTCACCTGGGAAAGGTGCCATCCAAGCAGATGGCTCAAGTCAAGCAAGGAAGAGTAAACCATACAGGTTCGGGGAGGCACAGGTGCCCCTCCTGTTCTTCCTTGCTCTCACGTGGATTGTGGAGAGTGGCTGCTTGAGAAGCCCAGCAGGAATATGGAGTGTGAGAGCCAGGGGATGGTCACGTGAGGCTTACATGATGTGCTCAGGGCCAGCCTTGGGCAGCAGTAGCCGGACCCCAGGGACGATCCAGGAACTGGAGGTTAGAGCAAGGTGGGTGGGCACAGTCTAATATGTGGGATCTGGAGCTTGGGACAAGTCTTATGGGGAAGAGAAATGGGTAAGAGCCACTGGGTGACAGTTTTCTTTTCTGGTCTCATCCTTTCCCAGTTTGGAGGTGCACATGTGCCAAAACTTAGCATCATAAATCAGTGAGTTCAGGATGCCAAGATGGAACCTTGGTCCAGGACCAAGAACCAGCTTGGCAAGGCAGTGTAGCTTAATAAAGAATGCAGACGCTGGAGTCGGGGAGATGTCAGTTCCAACCTAAGTGTGTGGTCTTAGACAAGTCACTTAACTCTGAGATGATGGTGGAGGGTGTTGACAGTGATGGTGATGATTTATTGTTAGTGTTGCTGTGACACCGAGCTGATCCCCGGATTCTCAAATCACTGCTGGCTCCCAACAGAGGAACCGTGATTTCTTTCGGTTGCGGAGAACAGAGACACACTCAGAATAGTTCAAGAATAAGAAGGCTTGCTTGAAGAGTACCCCAAATGTTGGGTCAAGCATGTTCCAGGGACTGGCTTCTCTCTTCATTTCTATTTCATGGCATCGATTTCTCTGTTGTCAGTTGCTTCCGGCTGCCTCTCCACTGCCTGCTTCTTCTGCTCCCTCGCCATAGATCTCCCTCATTTCCTGTATGTGGGCCATCATGGCTTCTCCAGCTCAAACTCTGCACCTGGGTTCACACGGTAGCCACTAGTCACCTGTGACTATTCAGTTTTACATATGAATTAATTAAAATTAAATTAAATTAGAATTCGAGTTTTTCAGTCCCACTAACCACATTCCAAGTACTCAGTTGCCATGTATGGGAGAGCGAACATTGCCATATTGACAGAAAGTCCTGTTGAACGTTACTGCAGTCCAGACAAACTCAACTTCTTCCTGGTTCAGATTCCTAAGGAGAATATGGCTTGTCCTGCTCAGGTAATGGGTTGGCTGTTCATGCTGAATCCAGTCATCTGTGTCGTAAGCGTGCCATGGGGCACAACATGAGGCCACTAAGGTCTATGCTTTGGGCGAGTAATCACCGCTAATGACATTTCACACACTTGCTCTGCTGCTCTTGATTGCTGCTTCTTCGACCCTTTTAATTTGCTAGGAGATGGCTCTGGAACCCTTTTGCCAGTCCATCCAAATTCATCAAGGTGCCTCACACAACCAAGACAGCTGAGAAGAATCACAGCATGTTACAGCTGTGGGTTTTGTCTCCCTCCCACGCAGGACAGTGAGGTTCTCGGGGTCAGGGGCTGGCTCTTATTCTCTCTCTGTCCTCAGCTATTCTGTTGAATGGATGAGTGAGCGAGTGAATGAGAGAATGAAATGCATTCTTTGGCCATGAATGACTCAAATTTGGGAGGGCACAAGATTCAAAAGCATCTGCGGAAACTGTGGTCTTTAGTCTTTACATCATTTGGCTAAACTTGACTTAGGAAAAAAATAACTTATGATAGGAGTATGCGAGAGGGGTCATCCTAAACTGGTATATTTAGGCATTAAAAGGTGATCATCCTCTTTGAAAATTAGGCTGGAGTAAAAAGGGAAGAGAAGCTTCCAGATAGGGTCCCAGGAGCCCTCCCCCTCCTTGTGAACCGTTCGTTCATTGGGAATGAGAACAATGCATTTAGGAGTAACCATAGAAATCGGTGGGGAAACCTGTGGTTCCAGGCGTGGTGTTAGTGCCACAGCGATGGTATAATGTACCACCGTGGTTTCTCTGAAGCTTTATTATTATGGAGAGAGGGGAGGGCGGTGTTTGAAAGGACGCACTCAAGAGTCAGCTTGCTGAGAGTGGTGGTCTCAGCAGTGGATTAGGAGTGAGACAGGCCTGGCAGTGGATCCCCACTGAGCCATTTGTGTGTTGCGTGGTGCTGGAGGGGGTCACCTAACAGCGCAAGCCTCAGTTTCCCTGTACAGAATGAGAGCCCAGCGCTTCCTCTGCCTGGCTCCACAGGGTGGGTGGCAAGAGCGCAGTGCATAGGGCCGGATCCCCACACAACTCCAGGAGGAGCTGTTTTTACACTGCAGTGTCTGTGACCGTGCACAACCTGGTCCCTCTCTGTGGCAGCCCTGGGCACGGAAGTACATCCCCCACTCAGCCATAGCATGATTAGCAGAGGGAGACAGAGGGAGCTCCTTCAGCTTCTCCTCCCCTGCAGTCTTCTAATCAGGCCTCCACCTCCACGCCCCACCTTTAAAGTAGGTTTACCAAGTTGTAAAGCTAATCTGGGCCAATCACCTCGAAAATGAATGCAAAAGAAAATCAGGTCTAGTTTTCCAGGGCTTCAGGAAGGAAAATTTGCCTAATTTATGGCATAAATAAAAAAGATAGGTTGAGTCTAATTTGCATACTTTTACTTCAGTTGGGGTAAAAACAACATTTTCTTGTTGCCGCTGCCTTTAAGGAAAGCCTCAGCTCTCTCTCGTTAATCCCAATCTGTAATTCCAGGCAAGTGCCTTACCCTCACTCAGCCTTCATTCCCTCGGCTGTGAAAGGAGAATGATAGATAAATGGACCCACATCATAGGACTCTAGTGGGGAGGCATGAGTTGTCCTTGTGAAACACATAGAATAGTAGCTGGAGCATAGCAAGAGCTCAATAATTATAGTAACATATATAACATGTGATAAAATACAGCAGCATCATGCATTATACATGTATCTAGTCCTATGCTTGCTATCATAGGCAAGTCAAAAGGATGTGGTATTACTGCATACCCAGCCCAGGACCTAGGCTCAGACTATAGCACATAGCAGGTGTCCAGTCATGGGGTACACGAATAAATGGTTTATTGTCACCATTAATCACTTTCCCACAGGCGCAGGTATTTGAAAGCTGTCTCCCCTTGTAACCTCTGACGTCCTCCACGGCAGTGAGTGTGACTCATTTGGCTCTCAATCCCCACGGCTTCACAGCACATCTAACAGAAGCTCCGTAAACACAGAGTTGTTGAATAAATGCAATGTAATTATTCTTAATTAGTATGTAGGAAATGCCTGTTCACAACATGCATGGTTGTCTTCCTCACAGACTAAGAACTCCTCTCATCTGTGTCACCAACACCTAGCCCAGAGCCTGGCACACACAGGGCAGTCAGCAGGGACTCACTGGCATATGGCCGCGGACCAGAGCTCAGAATGTAGAGTCCCAGAGACCTGAGTCTGGGTCCCAGCTTTATCCCTTACTGGCTGCCTAACCTCGGGCAAGTTGTATGTGCTTTATGGGAAAAGGATGGGCAGGGGGGAAAAAATGACTGTACTTTGTTCATCTAGTTGATAGAAGACACAAACAAGAAATTTTCCATCAAGAGCTTAGTCCAGTACCTGACACAAATTAGAGACTCAATATAGATACGACTATGAATAAATGAATGAATGACCTTTCCCAAGAGTCTTGATAGAGGAACAGAATTCACAACTGCAGGAGCCTCGTGGCTAAAACATTCTGTGGGAGTTCAGAGAGGAGCATTGATTTTACAGCAACCACATCTAAAAGCTGCTTCCCAATTTAAGGTGTTTTCTTATCTTGGCTAGTAAAAGCATGGTTCCAAGAAATAAGTAGGGATCTGGGTGGGTGAGTCCGTCACTCACTGGCTGGTATTCATCATGGATCAGCCACTTGACCCCAGATAAGGAACCACGTGGGTGTAGCCTGGTCCAGCGTGAGCCCTCTTGCTCTCAGGAGCTTCCAGAAGGCAGTCTGCATCTTATCTCTTTCCCTATGCTCCTTCCTGCTTCCAAAGAAAGTAGAGCCCTAGAAAGGTTAAGATGGAAACAGACTCCTATAATGCGTGAGAATCTCCGCCATGGCTTCATTTATAGAATCTCATTTAATCATGAGCAAAACTACAAGGACAACTATTACAGCCACTTGATTATAGATGAGGAAGTTGAGGCTCAGGGGCTGGATTAGGATCATTCATTCACTCATTCATTTATTCATTCAAGAGTTAATTTCTCTTCCTTCAAGACCTCTGTCTGAGGCATTTGGTAGGAGCTAGAGATTCAGAGAAGAATAAAATATACCTTTGTCCTCAAAGAATTTAGCATCTAACTATTCTTCAAACACAGATATGACTCAAAAATACCAATTGTTCCTCCCCTTCCCTCCCTTCCCAGATGCTCTCCTCCTCCTCCTTCTTCTGCTTCTTCTCTCTTTCTCTCTTTCCCCCTCTCCCCCTCCCCCTCCTGTCCCACCTCCCCATGTCTTCCACGCAGGGGGCAGCTCTCTTCAAGGGCCCAGAGCTGTGAGTGATGAATTCCAGGGCCACTGTCTCTACTCATGGTTGATATCTACACAAAACAAACTGGTTTGGTCTTACCCACCTCATTTCTAGGGGGAAAAAAAAGTGTCTCTCTTTAATAGGACTAACAAGTGTATCACTTAAAGAGAACCTTCAATGACCACCTCAGACTTCCAGGGACAGAGAAGAGAGCAGCAACAGGGCCTGCTGAGAGCAACGTTACCGACTTCATTTATGGCCACAACATGTTGGCGCTGCGTCCTCTTTTGCATGTAGGAAAATCTGTCCGGGGCAGCATTGCATAGGATTATATAGAGGTACCTGAATGTGTGTGTATACATGACTAATCTGCCCACTATTCCCATAAAGTATAAACTTGGACAATCAGTTAATGAGGTTTGGCCAAAAACAAATTAATTCTTTCCGGTCCTGGGGTAGTTTGATTCAAGTAGTAATAAAAACAGTCATTTCCTTGTACGTAGCGTATGACAGAGGACACCCATTACTGTATTAGGTTGCCACAACCAACTTTGAGGGGCTAGTGATACAGAAACGAGTCATATTTTTCAGATGAGGAAACTGGGGGTCAGAGAGGCTCCGTGATGAAACAGTCCTTGCCTTGATTTTTCCTGCCATGGACATTTTTTGAAGAGTACTGGGCCATTATGTTGTCGTATTACTCTCAGTCTGGACACACACACTTTGATTTCTTACAAAATGGCACCACGCCATCTATACTGGTCTGTAACTTGCTCTTCTCCTTTTGGGGCCTTTTTTCTGTGATGGGAGCAAGGCTCAGAATTTTCCCTGGCTCCCTCCCCGCCCCGTCTCCGATCCCTGTACCCCTCTGGGATCCCTTCCCAGACGCCACTCCTTGGCTCCTGTCCCTCTTCAAGGTTCTGTGGCCCGAGGCCGGCTCCCCTGCTATCCTAATGAGGCTGAGCTATTCTTAGCTTTTGTTTATGCATCTTCCTTTCCCACTGGCCTTGGGAAATTGACTGACTCAACCACAAATAGCAAATATTTAATGAGTATCTACTGTGCAAACTCTGCTCCAGGCATGGGAACAAAAAGCAACAGGGCCAGCCCGCAAGGAACTTACACTCTCCGTGATCTTTCATTCCTCCACCCATTCAGCACACTCATTCATTCAACAAATACTCATTCACAGGCCTAGTGCTGGGCTGTTTCCCTGCAGTCAGTATCTGCATAATGGGCTGGGAAGAGGGGCCCACCCTGGCAATAAGAGAGAGAGCAAAGGTTAAGCTTGTTAATCTGAGCTAGTAAGCAATTTAAAGAATTTCCAAAGAATTTCAGATGTTCTCATGGGCACTGTGTTCTTGAAGGAGTTAAAAAGAGAGCAGTTTTAACCGCAAAGAGCTTGGGCTGAGTGGGGAGTCTTCGCACTGCCCA
The DNA here is from genome assembly GCF_987537825.1 of Furipterus horrens. Lineage (NCBI taxonomy): Eukaryota > Metazoa > Chordata > Mammalia > Chiroptera > Furipteridae > Furipterus > Furipterus horrens. The sequence continues at coordinate 12,755,918 of NW_028327181.1, forward strand.
TGGGGGCTCAGCCAGATCCAAACACCTCGGTCTGACCTCATATAAGTCCGCACTGTGGACTACCAGAGAGCTCATCGGACCAAGAGTCAAAAATCTGCATTCTGGACGTGATACAGCTGTCGAAAGGGTGCTGTGTGACCTTGGGCTCCTCTCTGCCCATCTCTGGGTTTCAGCATCTCCATGTCTAGATGTGGTGGCTTGTGCTGAATCAGCAGTTTCCGAAATGGCCGGTGAGTTAAAATCCCATGGGGGGGGTTTTCAAAAACAGGGACACTCAGAGTACACCTATGCCTACAGCCTAGGAAGCTCCACACACGCCTAGCAGGGATTTGTGATGCATCGATAAACTATGCCTGGCTTATCTGACCCCTGAACCATTATCTTTTACGATTCCTTTGTTCCCAATCATTAGGCTTACTGTTTATATGCCCCGCAGATGTGGAGCCCTTGACACACATTATGTCACCGAGGCCACATGCATAGCAGTCCCGTGGGGTACAGACAGTTACCCCATTTTCCAGTAGTAGCCACTGAGGCCTGGAGATAGTCAACGACTTGCTCAAGGTCACACAGCTCTCGTAAGACCCAGAGCTATGATTTGCGAGTCTAGCTTGAAAAGAATTCACTGCCTCTCTGTGTGTGGGTCAGGGTGGAAGTCTATCCACCTTGTTCCCAACCTGGGGACAGTCCAGGCCTCTGGGCACGTCTCTTCTTTGAACATTTGATTGATTCTTTTTTTCTCACGTTCTAAGAGAAAGTTTATTTAGAAAGTCATAGAGGTAGAAAAGGTGAGCCAGCTGGGCTGTGTGGGCCCAGGAAATGAGTTACAGAGGCAGAAGAAGGGCCCTTGGAGCTTAGGGGGGGAAAGGCAGAGAGAATTGCCTGGGGGAAGGTGAGGGGGGGGAGGGAGAGAGAGAGAGAGAGAGAGAGAGAGAGAGAGAGAGAGAGAGAGAGAGAGAGAGAGATCTACCTCGTCAAGTGTGGGATGGATCACACACAGCTTTCTGGGAATCAGACACAGGTTAGCCATGTACCGGACCGCCTCTCCCCCAACATGACTGATTGCTGCCATCAGCCCTCTGTTCTGCTCCTCTGGTCTCTGCTTGCAGGGCATAGACTTATCTGGGGACATGTTAGGACTCAGGTTCCAACTCTCAGCTTGGTCAAGGATAAGTCACCAGAGTTTGGGGCATTTGAAGAAGACCTAACAGAAAGCCGTTGTGGCAAGAGTATCAAGGAGAGAGAAGAAAGTGGGCAAAATGACGTCAAGAGGTGGCTGAGCCAGATCCTTTAGGGCAGCGAGGCCACCAGAAGTTATTGAGTTTACTCTCAGGTGCTCAGAAGCCACAGTAAGCAGGGAAGGGGCTGGTTGTGGTTTGACGACCATGACTATAAAGTATTATTTAGGAGACCCTGGCAGATAGGACGTGAAGGAGTTAATCCCATCCCCTCGCCTGTCTCCTACCTCCCAGCTAGTGTCTGGAACCATTGAATTCCAGCCTGCCCAGCCCACCACTCCTGGCACCGCCTCTTCCCAACTACACGGAAGGGAGGTCTGTGCTCTGAGCCTGTACCCAAGTCCACAGTATTCCTATCCCTTGACCCTTCAGCTATTTTTAAAACCTCCAACTTACCCACTGACTTGCTGCCTCAAACCTGGCCTGGTGATTTGAAAGGCTTTCTTTGTCCTTCCTGGGAGGCTGGAACACAGAGAAAGCAGCAGAGAGGAGAGGGAAAGAATATAAATTTGGACAAATGATGATTAAGCCCACTCTTCCCCTCCTCCCAAACCCTGATCAGACTGTACCAAATGGATCTTATATATATTATTACCACTGACTCTCAGCTTAATGTAGGCTCGACATTGCTGGGTAAATTAAATGACAGTTATAATACAGCTTAGCTATAAAAATGTGCTTGGGGCAGAAATTAGACATACCGAGCCTTCTCTAGCAAAAGACATTTTTACAGATGCATGAGCGCCTGAGTCAATTCAGAGGCCCTGTCATTTTGATTTAGAGTCAGGGATGTGGGGCTGATCCCCAAAGAGGAGAAACAATTATCTGGGTGAGAAACACTTTAAAATTCTGGTTCTTATCATGAACCTGCCTTGGACTCAAAAACATCATGTAGAAAAGAAGACTGACTCATGAGTAAGAGCTGAGACCCCTGCTCACCTGCATAACCTGTAACCCCATATGCTCTCTCTTCCAGGCAGTTTTCTCTGCCCCTCCAAGCTGGGTTAGGAACATCTCATTGAGGCACTCACATTCACTTTGTTTCAGTTAGCTGTTGCTGTGTAACAAACAACCCCAAAACTTAATGGCTTAAAATAACAACCAACTATTCTTTATCTCACCTGATTCTGTGGTTTGTGTGGGTTTAGCCTGGAGACTCTTTCAGTCCATGTGGTGTTGAACTAGGCTGGAAGGGCCAAGGGGCTCACCCATAGGTGTGGCAGCTTGAGTTGCTTATCACCTGCACATCTCAGTTTTCCCTCTTGTGGCCTGTCCACAGGACTTGGGCTTCTGCCAGCATGGCAGCGGGATTCTCAGAGGGGGTGTTCCAAGAGCCAAGGCAAAAGCTGAAGATCTTTTTAAGGGCAAGCCCCAGAAGTTGCACATTGCTCTGTGTTGGTCAAGATTCATCACAGGACCAGCTCAGATTCAAGGGGAGGGGAAATAGACCTTGCTCTTGATGCAGGGGAGAGGGTAGTGGCAGAGACTTGACATCCATTTGTCATCTCCCTCTTCCTTGCACTGATTCATGATCTAGAATATATTGTGCTATTATCAGGCACTTTGCAGCTCCTGTGGTGGGTACTCACCACTCCATACTCAGTTGGTTTGATAAAGAGGGCACAGTCCTGTGTGGTCATTCTTAACCCAGGAAATCATTGTGAAATATTGTAGAAATCGAAGGACCAACATTATATTCTTTTACAGTGGCAGTGGTAATAATAATAGCAGTAAAGTCATAATGGTGATTTATAGTAGTATTAACAATAGTATAATTCCTACTGCTCTAGTACTAAAAACTGTACCACTGCCTTACACCTAAGCAGCATTTGGATATTTTAAAGCATTTGAATTTCTGTTATCTTACTATTATCCAACAATTTTTTGAAATGCTCCAGGAGGACTTATGTTATAATCTAAAGTTTATAAATGAGGAAATTAAGCCTCAGAAGAGATTAAAAACTTATCATTGGTCAATCGATATGAATATCATGTATTGAACACCTATTATATGCCTGGAAATTTACATCAACAATTTAATTTTCTTCTCATAGGTGTGAGGTAGATATTGTTATTGCCACCTGATACAGGTGAAGAAACTGAGGTTCAGAGAGATGACATCCTTTACTTGCTGGCTTTATGGTTGGGATTTGCTTCTGGATCAGTCTAACTCATGAGTCAATGACTTTTTCCACAATGCTACACTGACTTCCTCCCAGATCTTCGTTTTCTAATCACTTTGAGCTGAAAAAAGTCATGTAGCCCTGGCTGGGTAATTCAGTAGATTAGAGTGTTGTGCCAGTATGTCAGGGTTGTGGGTTTGAACCCCAGTCAGGGCACATACAGGAATCAGCCAATGAATGTGTAGATGGGTGGAACAGCAAGTCAATGTTTCTCTCTCTCTCTCTCTCTCTCTCTCTCTCTCTAATCAATCTTTTTAAGTTAAAAAGGTCATGTAAAATCATGTACAAAATCAGAATAAGGAATTCTTCTATGAATACCTTCTATCAGCTTCAAATCCTACCCTTTACAGCATTTTGACCTTGGAAGCTCTCATTCTTTGTTCTTCATTGTAGCTTCCTATAGCTGAGGCTACCAGGAAGTGAATATTCAGAGAAGCAAGTTGTATGTATCAAGTTACATGAGGTAATTGAGGTATGTAGAGAAAGTTAATTCACACGGGGATTAAGTCATTTTGAAGTTTAAGTCAAGCCCTTAATGACAGCAAACATATATTGTTCAGTATCTATGATAAAACTCAGGAACTTGTATTTTTGCAAGTACTAGAAGGTAGGATAGTGCAGGGTTTTAAGCATGCTGAATTGAAGTCAACTCACCTGGGTTCAGATCTCATCTCTGCCATATCAGCTATGTGATCTTGGGCAAGCTGTTTAACCTCTTTATGCTTTGGTTTCCTCATCTTTAAAAGAGATTTGTAATGGTACCTATTTCACAGGGTTGGGGAGAAGATTAAGTAGGCTAATCTATGTGCTAAATCATCCAAGTTGGTTCACGGGTGCCTCTTTGAACTACTCACTGACTGGGGTGGAGGGATATAGGACTTGATGGGCCAGCCCTGCATTCCCCTGACACATGACTTGAGAGTGAGCAATGGGAGCTTCCCAAGAGCCACAGAGAAGTCCAATATGTTAGGGGACTAAGGACTCCTTTATTCCCTGCCAGTCTGACCTGAAACCTGAAAGACTCAGGAAGGGTCAGAGTGTGTGGTGAAAATAAGATGACATGAGTGTAAATCAAGTAGATAGGTTTCCCCACAACAGGGTTTACAAAGTAGCCTGAGACCAGACCTAACACTGCCGTTCACCATTCTGTCTTCTTCCAGAGAGAGCAGGGAAAGAATGCAGGAAGGATCCTGGGGCTCGGCAAGGCAGACACCTGTCAGTTTTGCAGCGAGCTGTTGTCAGTCGTGAAACACTATTCTATACATATGAAGGGTGTCTGGGAAATAGGTGTGTGCCAGGTGTCTCCAAGAGGCAAATATTTAAGCAACACCTCCTGTTTCATGAGAATAATGAAAATGTGCCATCAACTAAGTCCCTTCCTCTTTCTGACCCTCAGATTTTTCATCTGTAAAATGAGCAGGTTATACTAGCTGATCTCTTGGGACCCTTCCAGCCCTTGTACTCAAGGAATTGTGACAACATTTAAAAGGTTTTAATAGCAGCCTGAATGTGAGGAGTCAGGGCATATCCGCTAACTCAGGGAGTAATATTGAGCAAGTAACTTCATCCAACTATGGCTGTCCATTCATGCACCTGTCCATCCATCCATCCATCCATCCATCCATCCATCCACTAACCTGCCCTTCCATTCATCCGTCCACTCATCCATCCCTTCCATCTATTCATCAATCTATCCATCCACCCACCTGTCTGTTCATCCAACCATTGTTTCATTCTTTCACCTGTTGATAAAGCCATCCATTCATCTGTCTACTTAGCCAGTCATCCTTGCATTTTTTCATTTATCCATCAACATGTCTATTCATCAACTTATCCTATGCAAGGCCATTTTAAGACCTTGGTTTGCCCTAAAGCAATCTTATTTTGGAGCCCCAAACTTATGTTATGCCATACAAACTAAATGCATTTTTATTGTAACATTTTACAGGAAATATTAAAGTGATGCTTTTGGAATTACTTTGTTACCACAGTAACTTCCTCAGTTTACATTCATCTGAAATTTTGTGAAAAATTATCAAGCATACTTAGGAAGTCTTGTGAAATGAGACTCTGATCCACCAGCTCTTTTCAAATATAATGAAACTTTTGTGAACACTAAATTTAGAGAATACCAAAGTTGACATAATGGTATGTTATAGAGGCATTTAATTTAAGCCCTTATTGATTTTGCCTGTGCTGTTTTCTTTTACTATTTTGGAGCTAATATATTGTTTTTAGCTCTCAGACATTTTCATGGGCTCTGAAAAAATGTGTAAGCCTCAGGTTCTAATGGGTAAAATAAGCCCAGTTTCTAAGTCCTTTACTATCCTTCCTGCACTTTTTTTTTTTTTTTTTTTTTTTTTTTTTTTTTTTTGGCTCCTAGTTGAATGAAATGAGGGAGGTCATGCAAATGAGCTATCTGGTCAACCCAAGATTATGTGCTGCAGGAAGGAAACACATCATGAAACATAAAACATCACAACAAAAAGATTTCTTCACGTTTACCCTCCACCCCTTTAGGCATTTCTGTTCTCAATAGAAACAATAATTCTGGACAGATGAGAGAGAAAAATAAAGGCAGTTTCAAGCACTCATCATAAATTATAATGAATACTTACTCTAGAAAGGAGCATTTTGATTACTTTCTGAAATGTGAAATAGCAGATTTATCTTTACTGATCACATCGGGAACATTTTTTCCCACATAAAAAGAGGTTTCAAGAAATGTTGAAAGGTGTAGGATAATGAAGGCAAATTGCTCTTACAATAGCAGGGAGTTGTGAGCAGTTGGTGTGTCTTTGAACATGGAAAAATGATAGAAATTCCCAGGGGGAAGAAAAAACCCTCAATTTGTTATCAGAAAATCCATGTGAGAAAAATATGGCTCGATGCCTGTGGAATGCATATGAATCAGAACCCTTGGTAAGTAGTCTAGTCCTCTCTCTTACTTAAAAAATGAAGCAAGTACATCCCAGAGCAGGGAGATAACTTACCCAAGGTCACAAAGCAAGTTTTGTGTCAAGGCCAAGAGTTGATCCTGGCTTGACATTCTTTTTCCATCATATTGTAACACATTGTCCTAATATAATGGGAAATACATGAATAAAAAAGGTACTCTCTTGCCCCATCTGGGTAGCTCAGTTGGGTAGAGTACTGTCCCAATAGTCCAAGGTTGTGGGTTCGATCCCCAGTCAGGGCACATACCAGGAGCAACCAATGAATGCATAAGTAAGTGGAACAACAAATCTCTCTTTCTTTCTCTCTCTCTCTCTCTCTCTCTCTCCTCCCTTCCCTCACTCCCTCCCTCTTCCTTTCTCTCTCTCTAAAATCAATTTTTAAAAGAGGCACTCCTGTTACAATTTAATTTTTCCTTTGTTTGACATTTTTGAACATTTGGGAGATGTGTAGAGAAAGTTAATTATCCCATCCCCGCCCCACTGCACCAAGCAAACCTATGTTAACAGCCAATGTGAATCTTTTTTTCCCTTTGTTACAATTTCGAAAAGCAATTTTCTCTTTATGTTTCTATATGCTTCTTGAGTCTCTGTAATGTTTAGATGTTCTATGGCATTCGATTTTACTCAATTCCCTGTAGCTATTTGGGTCAAATTCTTTCAGGAATACTTACCATTCTGGAGATCATGGTGCTGTGTGTACAGTGCACCCAAATTGGGTGTCCCTTTATTGTCAGGAACTGTGCTATGTGTTGATGGAAACAAGTTGTCCAGGACAGACTCCCTGCCCCCAACACAGTCAGAGGCTGATGGGAAGAATGGTTGTACAACCAGACAATTTTGACAAATAACTATATGTCCTGTGTTAGGAATAAGCTATAGAAGTCTAAGGATGTACCAATCCAGACTGGGGTTTAAGGAAGGCTTCCTGGAAGAGGTGGTTCCTGACCTGAATTCCAAAGTATGAGTCGTCGTTGGCAGCCGTCCGTCTCAAGAGACGATGGTGTAGCTTCTTAAGAGTCTATCTGCACTGCCGAGAATGGTTGTGCAGTCCGACTCGGGAGTGACACGGTATCTGTCTCCTCCCGTGTTGAATCGACATCTTGCGATGACGCTGGAGTGTCCTCTCCAGTGGAGCTGAAGCTACAGAGCCTGGGCAGGGTGATATGGAGGGTCTGCTGTTGCCCATGCAGCAGACCCCCCCTCTCTTCGCAGCTGAAGGATCCAAGGGAAAGACGGAGTCAATACAGCTTGGCTTCAGGTGCGCCGCAGGAGTTGCCGGTGTTGACTACAACGTCAAACCACCTTAGGGACTCCGGCTCCGGATTTTCTGTCGGGGTTTACTCCCTTAGCCTTTCCCCTGAAGAGGTATGCCGCAAGGCAGCGGAGGTTTTTTGGAGTCAGAGTTTTCCTTCTCTGATGTGCCCTGACTGGAAGATCGAACCAGCGACACTTAGCTCGCAGGCCGACGCTCAATCCACTGAGCCAAACTAGCCAGGGTAAAGTATGAGTAACGCTTGGCAAAATGAAGATAGGAGAGAGAAGGGCATGACAGGCTCAGAGAAGAGTAAGTTCAAAGGTTGGAGGCAAGAACTTAGGGGCTGAAAGCCACTTTCAATGCCGCTAGATCATACTCCCACAATTCCTGCTTCACAGATGGAAAAACCAAAGCCTTTTTGAGGCTATGGTGCTAGTAACACAGACTAGCTCATTCTGTTGTGTTCTTGACCCTCACAGAAGTGACCGGTATTGTCTAAGATGACTATCATGCAGGCTTTTGTTATAGCGAGTGTGCTGCAAAGCTAAGGGGATGTGCACAGGAATCTCTATTCCCGCCCCTGACATCAGAAATCCTGACCTTGCATTTGCTAGTTGGCGAGATTGGACTGCACTTCACTGACTGATCCAGTACCTTTCATCCAGGCCAAGCTGGTGATATTTGGGGACTTGCATGTGAATCAGCGATTGGGCAATGCAATCAATGGGTTCTTAGAAAAGGGTTGGGGAATTATTATGGGATGGGCGAACTCCTGGTGGTCTATGGGAAATAGAACCCAATTTGTAAGAGCTTGCGCTCTGGATCTTTACCTCTCATATCGCATTCCAGCTCGACCACGTACAGGCTGTGCGACCTGGAGCACACGGCTGCCTCGCTCTGTCTCCCCACGGAGACCGACGTGGGGGTGAGAATAGTTCCCATCTGGAGGGACTCTGTGTGGAAACGAATCCATGCAAAGATCTTGACTGAGTGCTCCAGACATGCTAGGTGCTCAGCAAATGGTAGCTCTAGGCGTTATCTTATTTTAATACAAACCAAGGTCCCTCGGGCCCCCCAGAATTGTTTGGGGCCAGCTACATCCAATGACATTCTTTTTAACAAGGTTTATGCTGGGCATAAGGTGACAGGAAGATGCCCGACACTAGAGAGCATCTCAAATGCCCTGGAGAGCCTCCCGGGCACAATCAGGAATGACTCAGTGAGGGGAGGTATATTGGTTCACCCTTTGTCTGCCCTGCTCTGGTTGTTCACATAACTGGGCTGGGCCTGACTTTGCAAGTCCAACCAGATTGATCTCCTCAAGTACAACCTCCAGCTCTCAAGCTACCTTTGATAGGCCTGCTGCCTGTGAGTGAAATGGTCCTCATACCAAAGCAGGGAAGGGTGTAAAAGTGCTACCACACTCTCCATGGCGTGAGCATGTAGGCTGTGATGTCAAAGCCCAGTTTTGAGAGTCAGAGTGCGCTGCCTGCTGATTGCAGCCTAGCCGCTCCCCGCCTCCTCAGTTCCTCTCTCTGACCCTCAGTTTACTCATTTCTAAAATGCCCGTCTCTTCGGGTTAATGTGAAGGTTAAATGAGATCGGAGTATGTTAAGTGTTTGGCATCATCTTGGGATGTTGGTAAGCACTCAGTCATTTTTAGCTGTTTTAGTTTTATTCAATCGTTTATTTACTTATTTTAATTAATTTTTTTATTGTTGTTCTATTACGGTTGTCCCAATTTTTCCCCCAGGTGCTTTCCACTGCCCCGCCCCACCCCCACTCCCACAGCTAATCCCCACCCTGCTGTCCAGGCCCACGGGGCATTTATACATGTTCCTCAACTAGACCCTTCCCCTTCTTTCCCGCCTTCTCCCCCTCCCACCATTCTTTCATTTTGAAAAAAAGAACTATCTAAACGTTGTCTACCTAGGCCATGTCCCTGAATAAATGCTGATGATATAGTTGCAAACAAATAGATTTGATCTCTGCCCTCGTGAAGCTCAACCCACACAGGGAAAAAAAAATTAGCAAGTTAAATATATATAATCACAAATAGGAATAAAACTGCTATGAAGGCATCAACCAGAGTGCCGGGATCAAGGAATCAGGTTGTCAGGGAGGGTCTCCCTGAGGGGGTAACCTTTGAACTAAGACCCGATGGGTGAATAGGGTTCATTGGGCCATGAACAAAGGCAATGGCATGTGCAAAGGCCCTGAGGAAGGAACGAGCTTGTCCTGTTGGAGTCAGAAGCAAGGCCACTGTGGTTGGAGTGTGGTTGGTGAGGGCAGGCTGGGTCAGAAATGGAGTGAGAGAAGTGGCCAGGCTCTAGAACACCCAGGGCCTTGCAGTACGTCTTGGCAGGCAAGCTAAGAACAGAGAGAGGGGAGCTCCTGTGGGGTGTTAAGCAGAGGAGTGAGGGGTGGGTCTGAGTTCCATTCGGAACTCTCTCTTTGGCTGCTGGGTGGAGATAAACTATAAAGGAAGACCAGTTGGGAAGCGACTGTAGTCACCCGGTGGGGCAACACGGCAGCTTGCTCTTGAATGGAAGCTGTAGCAATAGAAGGGGCAGGTTCAAAGTTTATTTTGAAATTAAAGTTGATAGATTTGATGATGGATACAATATGGGGGAAAGGGAGGAAACAGAATCAAGGATGTCCCCCAGGTGAGCACTTGAGTGACTGGCTGGAGAAGGTGGTACCCTTTGCTGGGATGGGAAGAATTTTGGAGACTGAGCAAGATCAGCTCGGCGGCCCTTGCAGCAGGAACATTGAGTGGAAGGTATTCATCATCAGCAACACAGTGTGCCCAGCCTCTGGGCGCATCTTACATACTGACACACCTAGCTGTCAATCTCGATATGCCCCCTTACAGTCAGGCTCTTCCTAGCACATCACCTTATTTTATGCCTTTAAAGCCCTTACTAAAAACAGAATTATCTTGTGTATTTATTTCTTTTCATAGGTACCTCTGTCTCCCCAACTAGAACATGAGGTGCATGAGGGTGGGGCATTTGACTTCCTTATCAATCCCCAGTACGTAACACTGGGTCTGACACGCGGTTGTTGCTCCCTAAATTCTTGCTGAATATGTAAGTGTATATGTTGACATGGTGATGTGTGCACTGGACTTCTATGGCTTGCCAGGTGTTATTTTCATGCATCTAAAATGGCCAAATGGATTCTCGATAGGTTCTCTCCATGGGGTGGGAAAAGCCTGAGGCTGCTGGTCTTCTAGGCGAGCTGCATACTCATGCCCACTGTCTCCTTCCAAGCAGGAGAGGGCTAGATTCTGGTGAGGAGAGAGCCAGGAGGGGTCCTAGTGCAGGAACAAGTGAATGTCATGAGCTTTCTATTATGAAAACGGGGTGGTTGGTGGCCTTCCAGGAAGACGTGACAATGTCAATTGACTGCAGGAAGAGTTAATATCTACCTCCAGCCCAGCCAACTGGACTCAGTTGCTAAGCAACTGCCTCCCTGGAGTTATATAACATGGACGAGAAACACAGTTTTTTTTTCCTTTGCAAATGGAACGCAGGATTTCTAGGTGACAGGGGCTTTTCACCTTGATGTTTCCGATCTCCAATTTACTTGGGTGAGTTAGACACGAGAGTGGCCATGCGGTGACTTTCCAGCCGTCCTGACCAAAGATACTGGCTTCATCCAAGACGGGGTGGATTTGGGGAGAGGGACAAAAGAGCAATCTGTCCGGTTCTTCTTTACTCACATGGGGTTCCTGGGGAACTCTGGCAAGGTCCAGTCCCCGTCTGTGGATCCTCCAGAGGGTTTTGGTGGCATTGCATCTCCCTAAACATTTGACCAAACTTACAGCTGGATTTGGGCCAAGAGGATGAAGCTACTGGTCTGCCTGGGGTTTCCTTCACTCCTAGAATTATCCATCTTATTGGCCTTTGAGAGGACAGACGTGTATTGAGTAAATGAATGTGTCTCATCCAGCAATCACAAGGCAGTATCAGAGAAGCAGAGGGCTTCAGGAGAGAATCACGAGCTTTGAAATTAGACAGAACTTAGTCCAAATCTGGGTTTCTGTTGGGCAAATTACTTAACCACTCTGAGCCTCTTTTATTTTCTTCTGGAAAATGGAGGTGGTCATGATGATGATGACGATGACGATGATGATGATAAAGCCAGTCTTTAGTGCTTTGCAAGGCTGTGGCCAAGATCTAGTGGGATAATATATCTTAAAAGTGCTCTAGAAAGCCCATAAAGCTATATAAATATTAATTATCACTAGAATGATGCTAAGACTGTAACTCAGATTCAGGGGTTCTTCTGGAAGCTCATGGCGTCGATAGTGGTACATATGAACATAGAGATGATGGGAAGGGGGCAGAAACAAAAAAACCAGAAGGGATCAGGGTAAGGGCAGGTCCTCCTGAAGGTGTGGCTGTGAATTTCCATGAGAAGTGTGTCTGGTGTGTATGATAGTGAAACCGGGGATTGATCAGCAGAAAGCCCTTCCACTAGTAGGTCTCAGCCAACACTGAGACAGATGTCAGGACCCACTCCAGATTGACAGAGCCAGAGTCTGTGCTCATGGATTCAGGAACATTTGTTTTTTTACTTCCCAGAGAATTCCATAGAGTATTTATTTATGGAGTGCTTCATTACATGCCAGGCACCGTATTAAAGACCTTGCATTCCGTATCTCAATGAATGTTCACAAAAACCTCATGAGATGAGTGCAAGTACCTCGCCCCCTTTATAAATGAAGAAAATAGAAGCACAGAGAAGGTCAATAACTTGCCCAAGGCCACACAGATAATAGTAGAGCTAAACCTCATTTTGAGCCCCTAAATCCCACTCCTAACTCTCCCATCATACTGCTTCCCTCGACACATTAAAAACGTGATTGCAGGCACAATAATTCCATGTACTCAGACATTTCCAGAATCTTCTTACTGGGTAAAGAGAGACTCACTTTTGCATGTCGTATCGCTCATTAGTGATGCTGGGTCAACCGCTGTGACAGAGAGCTCAAAATACAATTGTGGTTTAACCAACATAGAAGCCTGTTTCTCTGTCAGTGAGTCCAGAGCTAACAAGGCAGATCTGGAATCATCAGAGACCTCAGGCTCCTTCCAACTCATGGCTGTGACATCCTTAGCCCACAGCTCCCTTCACCTCATCAGAGAGAGCTGTCTCGGCTCCTCTCACCACCTGCCAACCGATTTCCCGCCAATGGGAGGAAGTACAGAGAGTGGTGGGCACTTCTTTCTGAGTGCACTCAGCGGGAGTCAGACCCACGACGTCCCATGGGCCAGAGCATAGCCCAACTGTAAGAGCGGCTAAGAGTTGTAGTGTACCTTAGTTGGCCACGTCTCCAGCTAAAATGTAGAGCTTTCATCATTAAAGGATAATGGGGGGAAGAGGCTGTTGGGGGCAATTAGTAATCTCAGCCGCCCAGGTCCTGGGGGAAAATGTTATAGCAAGTCTAGACTACTGAAGGCAGGCTGGACACAATAAGGCTGGTCTGACCATTGGGACATGAGAAAATGGATTCCTAGAGAACGGCAAAGACTTGTCCAAGACACTTGAAAATTAGCAATGGAGAAAAATCAAACCATTGCCAATCACCAGTCAGCCTTTTACCCCAATCACTGTGGTAGAGCCTGTGATATAAAAATGTAGACAAAGAGCCACACCCAGCTCTCATGTTGCTCAGGGCCTGATGCTGAGTAGGGACTGTGAATAGCTCCCAGGGTCCAGGTGTCCTGATACAGGCATCCTAACATCACCTCTGGGCTCACTTCAAGCCTACTCTCTCCAGAACAGGCAGCCTAGGAGGGAGGGGGATGCCTGGGAACTATTTAATTTTTATCTATTCCTCTGAGAGGGAACCCACAGTTCGATGACGCTGGGTGCTACTTAATACAAAATGATAACTTCAGAGAGACAAAGCGATCTCTTTAATTACATTGCTTTGATTCGCCAACATGATGCTTTTTGGGGAGAGGTTAATTTAGTTGATTCTCATATAAGTGCAGTCCCATTACCTCTGGATGTTTCCAACACCTATTTATGAGGCAAAATAAGAGAAGAGAGATACAGCCGAGGCCCCAGGCAAGGATTAATTCCAAATTGCCGGTGCACCTCTTTAGCAGTTTGGTAAATTTCCTTCTGCTAATCTGTACTCTCAGCAAATGGGTCAAGTTCCCTTTCAGCAGGCCAAGATTGGAAGCTGTCACTTCAGCCCCGTGGCTGAACTAAACTAACTAAACTTACAAAGAGAAGGAAAGGAAGCTGGCCTCTGCAGAGCACCTCCAAGGCCAGGAGGGAAGCCTGACACTTCTATGTAATCTCCTGGAAATCTCACAATAGCCCTCTGACCTGGGGACTGTTACCTCCATTTTATAGATGAGTAACTGAGTCTCAGCGGTTAAGATCACACTGACAGGAAGTGCGGGGTGAGACCCACATGTAGCTGGTTCCCAAGACTTCCTGGATCCTGCTCCTTCCTTCTCCCGGCCTCAAATCATCCCCTCCTTCTAATGGACTCATTTCCTTTTATCTCCACTTCTTTCTTCTAGTAGTAAAGCTCCAGATGTGTGTGTGTGTATGTTTTACACATATAGTCTGCCCTCCATGTCCATGGGGTCCATATCTCCAGATCTGACCAAAGACAGATTGAAAATATTGAGAAAAAATTGTTTCGTGGTTGCTGACACGTGCTATGTAGCTAGGCTTACAGTGCTTGCCTCTGTACTGATCATGTACAGTCGTTTTTCTTGTCATTATTCCCTGAACAATACAGTATAACAGCTATTTACACAGCATTTACATTGCAGTAGGTACTATAAGTAATCTAGAGATGATTTAATGTATATGGGAGGGTATGCGCAGGTTATGTGCAAATATGACGCCATTTTACATAAGGGACTTGAGCATCTGTCTCTGCAGAGGTCCTGGAACCAATTCCCTGAGGACACCAAGGGACAACTATATGTGTGCATATCATGTGTGCATGTGTGTGTGCATGTGCGTGCATGTGTGATCCACCCTTTTAATAATTTAGTTGAGCTCTGATGATGTGCCAGGATTGGTAGGTGGTGCTGGACTAACTGCCTCTGACTTTATGGGGCTCAGAGGCTAACAGGGAGAGACCAGGTCCTCCTTCTTTGTTCGGGCCTATCACAGGTCAGCTGTCGGGGCCTGTGACATCCCCATTGGCCACTGCCTTCCCAGTGCTGCCTTCCTTGGCCTGGATCTCATGGAGGCTGGACCACCACGGTGTTCTCCAATTTAGGAAGGGGTGGAAGGAAATGAGGAGGCAGGATGGCGCTGTGGGCCTAGCTCAGCGTTTGAACTCTGTTTTTGTGACCTGCCAACCAAAGTGGTCCCTGGTGCCTGGGCTCCAGTGACCTTCCCAGACTCATCAGTTGCTAGATTTCTCATTTTAAAGACCTCTCTGATCGTGTCTGTCACGTGATTCAATCGACTTCGGGCCTCTGCCAGGGTTCCAGGCGAGCACAGCCTTCCCAGTTTCCAGTGCATGGCCCTTGGGAGCATATCCACCCTCCTCTTACAGCTGCTTTGTGCTTGCCCTGAACTGGAGGGCTCTCTGGCTTCCAAACACATTCCCCACCTCTTGGCCTTTGTTCAAGCAGGACTCCCCTCCTAGCTTACCTCCCCCATCATTTGCCAATCAAAACTCCACTCAGAATCTGAGCCCAATTCAGATACTTCCAAGCCTCCTCACGTGCCCCAACGGAGCCGGAGCCCTCCTGGTGGGAGCCCCAAGGGTCCTTGAACTTCTGTTTGTATCTCATTGGGGTTCCACTCCATGGTGACAGACTTGTCTTTTCTCCTTGCCGACCAGTAAGCCCTCCCAGAGATGCAAGAGTTCTATTCTATTCTGTGCCCACGCCCCTGGCAGAATGCCAGGCATACAGTGGGCACTAATAACAGTTAACATAATCGATTTAAATGTCTCTGGAGGTGGTAATGGAACATAATGTTTAAAAAAAAAAGAAACAAACTCGTAGATACAAAGAACAAGCTGATGGGTGCCAGATGGGAGGGGGATGGGATAAGAAGGTGAAGGGACTGAGAAGTACAAACTGCCAGCTATAAAATTAGACATGGGATGTAAAGTAAAGCATAGGGAATGTAGTCAAAAATGCCGTAAAAAAATATGGATGGTGCCAGATGGTTACTAAACTTATCAGGGTGATCACTTCATAAAGTACACAAATATCTCATCACTATGTTGTACACCTGAAGCTAATATAATATTATATGTCACCTATCTTTAAAAATAAATATAAAAAATGAAATAGAAGCACAGGCTTTGACAATGAATATATTTAAAGCCTACAGTGCCGCTGACTATGGCTACCGCCTAAGTTTTTCTGAATTTCAGTTAGCTCCTCTTTAACAATGTCTTCCTTGCAAGATTGTTGACATTGGTTAAATGAGATACTGCATCCAAAGCATTTTCAAAGCCCTGACCTGGAGCAGAAACCCAGTAAGTGGGAACTGCTATTATTATTATTTTATTATTATTATTATTATTACTATTACTACTATTAATTTCTAAAGAAGACAAAAGCTGAGAAGTCCAATTTTCTATCTTCCCTCATACCTCTGTCTATATCCACATATATGCCCCCTTTTTAAAATTACACTTAATGGGGTAACATTGGTTAATAACATTATATAAATTGCAGGTGTACAACTTTATGATGTACATCCCTTTAAACAAGTGGCTCAATTTGATGATTCCAAGAAGAAAATGGAAAGGTCACTCCCGGCCTCCTTAGCCCCGGGAGGGTGCATCTGAACAGGCACAAAGGTCCTCTCAGATTCCCATCAGTTCACCATGGCACATTCTCAACAGGCAGTGAAGGAGGCAGGGATGTCTCAGGAAGGCTCCTAACCTTTGAGATTGATGGATGAGAAAGCTGCCCCGCCTCCTCCCCGAAACTCTCCCTTGAGGCCACGGTCAGACACAGCATCCTGGGCTAGAGGGACAGGGAGGTGACAGAGGTTAACTCTGATATTCTTCTGCCAGTAATCAATTCATCAGTTTCATGTCTGTCTTTTTTCTGATGAGGTTAGTGGTGGAAGAGAGGGAGAGTCTAATGATGATGTGGGTGGAAGGGCAGATCTGCTTATTCAATCACAGCCACACAAAAATAGAGAAGACCTTTTAGATGAGTGATCGCCCCCTGGATGATTTAGAATCCTCTCCACTAACTGTATTATCGAGCCTGCGTGCGACGTTTCATTAATCATCGTTAACTAAAATTTAATACAAATATTTTTTTAATTAACACTGGGTTGCAGTAATTTTCCTTTATTGTAATACTTACAAAGCACTATTTAATTTTCGAGTTTGTAGTAACAGAGTTTCTTCATAGCCCCTCTTGTTTTTCGGGTCCGACAGCTGGACCGGTTATCACCACGGCTCCCCCTGGTGGAACAATTCCTCGAGTCACCCACGTGGGGAGCCGCTGGGCTGCAGGTCTCTGCCTGCAACTGGGAGCCTCAGCCCTTGCGATTGATTTATGAATAGCCAGGGTGCCAGCATCTAGATCACTCCTGTAGGCCCTCGAACGCTGTGGGGTACATTAGAAATCCCCAGAAGACGTCTGTTGAAGGAATAAATGAAGCTGGCAGCTCCGACGTGCTCTCTGTCACCTCTGTGCCATCCACCGTTGCCGGAAATGCCCCTACCCACCTCTCACCTTCACCTAGGTGGCCCGTCCTTACAGCCCTGTGACACTTTCCTTGGACCCCTCCAGATCTGGGTAGGTGAGACCCTTAGGTTCCCTGAGTTTCAACACGTTATGTAGCCACTAGCCACTCATCTTGGAGCCCCTCAAAGTGATAAACGCTTCTTGTCCATCTCTTAGGCAAAGCAGCATGCATATAGAAGGCGTTGGTGCCAGCCTCTAGGGTAGATGAGTCAAATCACTTATGTTTGTCCTCTGTCACATCCCTTCCCTCCCTGGGACTAGTTCCCCCGCTTCAGATAAGGTTGTCATAACCCCAGGGACCCTTACCATGTGCCGGGCAGCATTTTACCATCTAAACCTCACAACAGCCTGAGAACATGGACACTTTGTCATGTCCATGCTCATTTCAAGCCAGTGTGACATGTGACAATCAGCAGCCCGCTGGGCTTGCCAAACAGACCCATGACATGTAGCCAACCAAGAGGTTCTGAACCACGAGACCTGCTTCCCTCACACCCTGCTTTTCCTTTTCATCCTTTCTTCCCACTGATGTAATTGGCAAAAATCCCCCAATCTCCATGTCACATCTAAAGAGAGGTGGGAGTCATTTATCTGGTGGGCTTCCCTGCCTCTGCCTGTTCAAGAACATACGGCTGCCTTTGGCACATCCCTTTAGCACCAACACTGCCTACCACCACTGCTTAGCCAGCCTTCAAGGCCCTTTCCATTTGGTTTCTCTTTGCTTGTCAAGGTTATTGTCAATGACAACATCCACCAGGATGGTCTTCTCATTGCTGATACGTAGGCACCAGTCATACCTGTGCCGAATTCCTCACCTGAGAACTGTTCCCCACTCCTCTGCTTCTCCTTTAAGAATCAATTCACCCCTCGATTGCTTATCCAACCAAGCCCTTGTTTCAGTTCAGCCTTGCGAGGCTTTCTAAGTACACCATGCCTGGAATTCTTCCTTCCCTCAACCACCATTTCTCAGAGTACGAGTCCTGGACCACCTTCATGCGAATCACCTAGGGGACCTATTAAAAATGTGGTTTCTTGTTCCCCGTCCTAGACTCTCTGCACCAGAATCTCTGGGGGAGGGAGCCTGAAACTGGCATTTTAACAACTCCAAATCAATCACATTGATGTTCAAGAACCACTATTCTGACCAAATCGCTGTCTTCTTGAATTAATTTTAACCCTCCTGAGAGTCTCTTCAAGAATCATTTTAGCAGAATCTCTTTCTCTTCAAGAAAATGAATCAAGCCATCTTTCTTTTCAAGCATTTTTTCAGTGACTGGAATGATGTGAGACTCCACCCCGTCTTCTCGACCCTCAAGGCCACTACCCTGCCCAGGCCACCATTCATGTTCATGGGACCCTCACCCCAGACCTTCCAATCTCCCTCAGACCTCTAGTTCATGCCTCTAGAATCCATCCTCTGCCCTCCTGCTAGAGTATCTTCCCCCAAAAGAGCCTGAGATGCGTCACCAAATATCTTGATGGCCTCTCCTATAGAATGAGCAATTGGTCTATAAATACGACCCTTCACAGCTCTGTCATATCCTAAGTTTCCAGTTTTTTTCCCACCACCCTGGCCAGTGTTTTACCATGTAAGTCTTTGAGAATACTGTTATTACTATCAGGAAGAATCTCTTTACCCCACTCACTTAGAAAACTACTACTCATCCTTAAAGACCCGACCCAAATTGTCTTTCCTTTGAATTGATTTCCAGACCATCTCCCTTTCCCTCAATTCTTACCCCAGGGTAGCAATAATAGCTCTTTTCTTGGTGGCCTGTGTCCTACATAGCATATGATTTTTAAAAACATTTAAAAGTGCTTTCTATATGCCAGCCACTTTATGTTCTTTTACATATATTTTCTCAACTAACCTTCCAAAAACTCTATGCAGTACATATTACTATTATCATCTCCATTTTGGAAATGAGGAAACAGAAACCCAGAAAGGTAAAGTCACTTGTCCGAGGTTACACGGCTCATAAAATGAAGAGTCAAGAGTCAAAACTAAAGCCATCTGACTAACACTAAGCTGCCACCAATAACATACAAAAACTCAAAAACGCCAGAAAGGACCAGCTGACTTTTCTCTTATGTCAATACAACAGGATGGTCTAGCCTGCATTGTCTCTATAGATGGGAATAATCAGAGTATTCTAGAAGAGAGGGAACAGCACCCATTTGAGGTGCTGTCTCATAACCTAGAGAAACTAATTTTAAGCTAAAGCATCAGAGGAAGTTGGAAGTAAGTAGGGAAACTAAGCCGTCTCTTTCTGAATGGAAAATTGAAAGTGGCATTGAAACATTGGGCTTAAAGCTAATCTTCTATGCCTAGTGAAGCCATGGTGATTTATTTTGAAAGCTTCAGGGACCATTTATTCCTAAAAGGGATCTCTGGAATAAGCCAGTGTTTTTTGAACCCTGACAATCCTCATTTCATTCTTAATGCATCAAAAATTGTGTTTAAAGCAAAAAGCATAGACTTCCATCTGAGCTCTATGAGGGCTGGCATGGGAGGTCACTTTTGCTGACAGTAGACATTGAGACAGGTATTTCTCTTATGGTGCTCATTTCCTGTTGTTTTTTTCCAACTCTCTTGCACCCTTGAAAATTGTTAGGAGATAGTAGGAAAGAGGGTGCAATGCAGTACTTTTTTCTTCTTGCTCTGATACTACAAATCTTGGTAACAACCTTACAGGCAGAATGCTATAGAATTATTATAAGCTTTGCAGTCAAACCTAAAATCTTGCTTCTGTTCATTATTAACTTCATCACCTTAGGCAATACATTTAACCACCGTGACCCTCAGTTTCTCCATCACCATGCAAATGAATATTTATCTCGCAAAGTTGTTATTAAGATCAGATGAAATAATGCAGATGAAACTTGGCACATAGTAGGTCCTCAGTAATGGTAGCTACCATCATCATGTTAACATTTAGTATGTGTTAATACGGGCGGATTTAAATCTTTCATCTTATAGTTTAAAAAATTTTTTGTCTCTCTGGTTTTTTTTTTATCTTCTGTCCCTCCTTTTCAGCATTCTTTTGAGTTATTTGAATTTTTACAAGTATATTTTAATTTATTAATATTTTAATTATATGTTAATGCAATTTGGGGGTGATTACTCTAGGGAGTACAACACATGTCCTTTACTTTTTATTAGAGTTCATATTGTACCACTTCACGTAAAATTTAAAAAACTGACTTATTGCCTGAGTTTGAATTGTCTTGCCCACGAACTGTCCTAGAGGATGCTCCGTTTGGGGCAGTCACATCTTAGATCCGGGGCTGAGACTCTATAAAGTCAGCTTATATGATAAAAATCACATAACATGGAACCACTGCAGAGAGCTACATACCTCCTCTCTATCAGCCCAACATGGCCAGGTTTTAACCCAGTCTGGCAACAGATTATCATTTCTTCATTTGGTGAAATAGCTGATGCATTAGTCAGAGTAAGTCATGCTAAGATGTTATAATAAATATACCCCCCAAACCTCAGTGACTTAGAGCAATAAAAGTGTTTATCTCTTGCTCATAAAATATCGATTTCAGATGTTCCAAGTCAACAGAAAACTTTCCTCATGGACGGTCAGGCATGCACATTGCTCCATCTTCAGGCTCTGCCATCCTCGGGCATTGAACTTCTCTGATGGGTCTTCCGCAGAGTGAATGTGCGGGGGGTTTTAATGGATTGGGCCTCGAGATGGCAGAGCTATAGCCAGAACTTTGTACCTAACTGCAAGGGAAGCTGGGATGTGTAGTCCAGCTTTACGCCCAGAAAGAAAAAGAAATAGGCTTTAGTGAACACCTAGAACCCTCCACCACACTTGTCTTGCACTAAGTTAAATTCATGCAGTGGAGCAAGATGCTCCCACTTGGAGGGGTATCAGAGGACAGACCGACGGAGGGAGCAGCACATCCTCATGGCCTGTTGCCTGGTAAATCCTCGCCTTGTGGAATGTTCAGCCAGCTTGTCTAAATTATTTAACTGTTGTCTGAACTTGTGTAGGTCCCTGGGAGGTAAAGAATGCTCAGGAAATGTTTACCGAATAAAGAAATGGATGGAGGAGGAGGAAGGGAAGGAGGGAAGGAGCAAGCAAGGAAGAAGGAAGGGAAGTATCAATGGAAATATATGTCCTATGAAGCTGCTGGTACCACACACCTATGTTAACAGAAGACATCATTTATCCATGAACGAAGGTGAGAAAGTGGAAGGGAAACACAGTCCCACCACCCGGAACGCCTCTCCGTAAATACAAACCATTACCCTCCCCCCACCCCCACCCCACTGGACACATCTTCCCATAGGTACTCATCCGAGATCTATCAGGACAATTTCTATTGAAGGAAAGATAAAGCAACAATAAAAGCAAGTGCCAAAACACACACACACACACACACACACACACACACACACGCACGCACTTTTCTGTGAACTAATCAAAAGCCTTAATCAATTCTCCAATTTCTCTCTCTGCCCCCAGAGAGAAGATTGGAGGGCTTCCATTCAGAGAGCTCATTTTCCTGAGTGGGTTCTGAAAAGGGACGGAACATTAGGTTTTTTTTTGCTTTAAGGGAACATAGTGCTCCTTTTAGAAGTCACCGGGACAATTTTGGAACACAAACAACAGGGGAAGGCGCTCGTGTGGTGGTAATTTGGTGTAATTCCGGTGTCCACCACACGCCACGAAGGTCTTAGTCAGCTGCCCGGAGGCGTTTCTTTTATGTTCCTTGCCGGGGAGAGGGGGCGCGCGCTCCTCCGCCAGCCCAGCACCCTCAGACTTTCTTCCTCTTCTCCCATCTCCATTCTCACAGTGATTTTCTGATTCTGATCCAAAGGACTGTTGGGGAGACAAAAGAACCTGAAACATTTTCCAAACTCTTCATCAGAAAAGAGTTCCACGAGCCAAAATGAATCCACATGCATTTGAGGGTTCGGCCTGGAAGTATTTTACAACATTTTAAGTTAATTATGCCAACACTTAAAACAGAAGCTTTTTTCATTGTTTTAGATTTTATTTTTCAGTTACAGTTGACATTCAATATTATTCTGTTTTAGTTTTATGTGTATAGAATGGTGATCAGACATTCATATACTGTACAAAGCATTCCCACAAATAGTTTCAGTGCCCACTGGCATGATACATCGTTATTACAATATTATTGGCTATATTTCCTATGCTGTACTTCATATCCCTGGGACTGTTCTGTAACTAGCAGTCTGTACTTCTCAATCCCTTTACTTTTTTCTCCCAGTTCCCGAATCCCCTCCCCTCTGGCAACCATCAGTCTGCTCTCTGTATCTGTGAGTTTGTTTCAATTTTGTTTGTCCATATATTTTGTTCTTTAGATTCCACATATAAATGAAATCATATGGTATTTGTCTTTCTCTGACTGACTTATTTCACTTAGCATAATGCCCTCTAGGTCCATCCATCCTATCACAAATTGTAAGATTTTGTTCTTTTTTATGGGTGCGTAATATTTCATGGTATGTATGTACCGAACATTTTTATTCACTTGTCTGTTGATGAGCACTGGGGTTGCTTCCTCATCTTGGCTATTGTAAATAATGCTGCAATGAACATAGGGGTGCATATGTTCTTTTGGATTAGTGTTTGGGGTTTCTTTGGGTATTTTCCCAGAAGTGGAATTGCTGGGTCAATGGACAGATCCATTTTTAATTTTTTTGAGGAGCTTTCGTGTTGTTTTGAAACAGAAGGTTTTTGCATGAAACTCCCAAGTTCAGGCATCCCTAGAAACACCAGAAAGGCATATAGTGCAGGACCCACATCCTAGATGGAGACCCTGTGACAAGCCCCACATTGTGCACAGCACTGGGACAGTGCAGGGGCCACAGGATGACAGTCTTTGCCCATGCATGGCTGGAATTAAGTTGTGCTCACAGCAGCATCATGGGGGACCCCAAAAAGAAACTGCAAGAGAAACTGATGACTTTGGGGGGACTAGTGACATTCTAGATCATCTAGGAGAGGGAAAGCTGTTAGGTCTGGTGATTAGAAAGAAGCTTTGGAGTAAACTTCATTTGAAACTTAGCTGTGTGTCCTTGGGGAGCTCACTGCAGCTCTCTGAGCCCAGTCTTGCCATCTGAAAAATGCAAGCAGCGATAGTGCCTGCCTCACAGAGCGGTTCTGAGGATTAAACATGCTGATGTGTGTGCAGTACTTAGACCAGAGCCAGTGCATTTTAGCTGTTCTTAGCTATTCATGTCTAGACACGTTTTCCCAGATATGACATCTTGCAGGCCACTGGATCCAAGGTCACCGATTCCCTGATGAAAAAGAAAAGAAGGATAAAAACTTTAAAGTACTAAAGGAGCGATACAAAGCAGGAATATCATGTAGAATATTCTTATATATGAGAATTTGCTGGCTGGAGCTCAGATGAAATTTCCGGAAGGCAGCTGCTTGCCCAGAGGAAAGATGTGAACAGAAAGACGGCAACACCTTGTTTTTTTAACAAACCTCAACAAAAGAAACCGGCCCAGACCTGGAAGGGAAGGAGAAAAGAGTGAGCAGCCTGCAGTGAGAAAGAGATTGAAAGGAGAGGTAAAAGTAGAACAGAAAATTGTGATTTGGGGAATAGACAGGGTTTGAGGGGAGGCTGGAAGTGAACTTGAACACTGATGAACAAAGCCATATGCCCGGAGGTCATGAGGCTGGCTCCCAGTCCCACTTTTCTCAGTCCTTTGCTGTGTCTGTTGGCCAATCATTTGCCCTTCTGAGCCTCGGTTGAAAGAGGAAGGGTTTAAACTAGGTCACCTACAAGTTCATTATGCTCAATTGTCCTGAATCTAACCATCTAGACAGGACTAGTTTCCACCGATCTAGACAGGGCAGGGTCTGTGGCCCTCCATGTCATAGGGATGGACATAGAGTTGGGGTACCACCGTGAGAGAGGCTGAGGGCCCGGGGCTGCATAGTTAGGGGCCGTGGGCTTGAATCCTGACTCTGTCACTTTCTGGCTATGTAGCGTCACTGTCTGAACCTCCCTTTCCCCAAATGGTAAAATATTCAAGCAACTCTAGGGTGGCCTGACAATCAGATATGTACTATTTTATGGGTCACTCAGGAAGGAAAAGTGCCACCAGTGAGACTGTGACAGGCTGCCAATTATAACATCCATTCCAATTTCAGAGATATTACAAAGGTAAATCTCTCTGCATCTGAGAATCAGTGAAATATGGTAATGCCTACTCCATAGGGCTGCCTTGGTATTGAGTGACATGATGCATTTAGAGCGCCTGGCAGAGCCCTGGCCAGGTAGCTCTGTCCGTTAGAGCATTGTCCTGAAACAGTGAGGTTGTGGGTTTGACCCTCGGTCTGAGCACATATAGGAATCAACCAGTGAGCGCGTAAATTAGTGGAACAACAAATCGATGTCTCCCTCTCACATCGTTTCTCTCTCTCCTCTCTCTCTCTCCATCCCCTCCCTCTCCTCTCCATAAAATCAATCAATAAAAAAAAATGTTTTTAATAGACAGAGAGCCCTGGCTGGTGTGGGTCAGTGGATTGAGCACCGGCCTGTGAACCAAAGAGTCGTCAGTTCGATTCCCAGTCAGGGCACATGCCTGGGTGGCGGGCCAGGACCCCAGTTGGGGGCACACGAGAGGCAACCACACGTTAATGTTTCTCTCCCTCTCTCCTTCCCTTCCCCTCTCTCTAAAAATAAATAAATAAAATCTTTTAAAAATATAGACATAAAATGCCTGGCACAGAGCAAGTGCTCAATGTAAGTTACTAGGTAGTAATTAGCCAGGCACTAATGAAGTGCTTATTGAACTAAAGAAATGGTTAAAAGGTAATACGTGCTTTTTAAAGAAGAGCAAAATCGTTCAAGAAAAGTATCTCCCGGAACCAAACTTCCATCCTTTTTGACGAAGGTGGCCTTTGGTTAGAAGAGAGAACTGAACTGCCTATGTGTAAATAACCTTTGCGATTTTTTTAAATCATGGTGTTAAATGAGATTGTTATGCAATTCACTTTTGGCCTCGGACTCGGTCTTGCATTCTTGGGGAGGCCCTGGTTTTCCTTTCCCTGTTTGGAGAACTTTCTGGATGAACTCCTTCTGCCACCTTGGCCATTTCTCTATTCGCAAAAGCAAATGAGCCCCTGATGGAGACACAGGAGTAGACGCGAGAAGGAGAGACTTGATCTTCAAGGAAATTGGAGAGCAAAGCTGTGAGAGGTAGGGAGGTAACGGAAACAACAACAAAAAGAATGAAGAAGAAGAGCTCCTCAGGCCTTCATTTCTTAGCCTGAAGGTTATGCCCCAGCGGCCTGGATGGGGCTTTGGATCAAGTTTTCAATTCCAGGGCCTTGTCAGGGATCATTTGCCAAGCGTTCATCTTGGGGAAGGAGGGCCACGCGTGGTGGTGCGCAGAGATTTGAGGGACATGGGAGAGTCTTGTCTGATTAGCTGGGCCTTATCTGCTGAGCCAGTGAGTGGCCGAAAGCAATGAGCGAGCTTTGCAAAGCACTGAACCGTCCCAACCGCTCGCTGGCAGAAGCGGCGCTGAGATCCCGGCTGCTGCTTATCAAGAGACAAGAGCTTTCGATGAAGCCGCGGAAATTGGATTTGAGTGATTGCCATCCTCCTCTCGCCCTGCCCGCAGCCCAGAGCATCCTCGTGGGCCAGTGAGTTAAAGGGACAGCGTCTGTGGGAGCTGTGCCCAGAGACCGGAGAACAGAACCCGGGAGCGCTGGCGCCTGGCCAGGCCCACAGGGTCAGTGGGGGAGGGGCTGGAAATGGAATCCAGTTCTTTAGGCTACACCTGTCTTTCTGTTGAGTTGTCTTGGAATTTTTTCTGAACACTCTGCTCCTGAGGTGCCCACGGTGGCTGATATTTACTTTATTGTCCTAAAAAACATCTAGCGCATAGAGACTTTATCTTTAATGTGAATAAAACCAATTCGGCAATAATAATAATAGCTGTAATTTATCGAGTGCTATGCTGTTAATTTTTACTACATTCATACAACCCCCCTCCACCATGAGGTTGTTCCCATTATTGCCCCAGTTTGCATATGGGAAAAATGAGGCTTGAGGAGGAGAAGTCACTTGCTCAAGGCCACACAGCTAAGTGTGGTAGGTGGGTGTTAGGGCTTGTCTTGGACCCTAGGTATCTTAACCACTGGGCTCTCCTGCCTTCACAGAGGGCTGTGTGGGCAGAATCAGGATTGAACCCGTGACTCCTGACTCTTAGCTCAGTGCCCTTTTGACTACAGTAAGTCATTAATTATCATCTCATTTATTTCACTCAACAGTTCTAGGAACTGGAGTCATAACCTGCACTCACCCAGGGTCACACTGCCAGTAAGTTACAAAGCTGGGACTCAGAACCTCTCCGTCTTTCCCTTCCCAGCCTGATTCTGTCAGCCCACTGTTCACAGCCCTCTTATTCTTAAAACCAAACCTAAACTTCAACTTGGGACATATAGGATGTCCATGATCTAGCCTTCATGTCCCTCTGCATCTACATTTCTAACATCCTCCCTTCACTCTCTTTGCTTTGGCCACACTGGCCTTTTGTGGCTCCTCCCACCACAGGACCTTTGCACATGCTGTCTCTGCTTTCTGAACATCCTTTTCATACACTCCTCCCTGCCTTTTGACTTCATTTAATTTCTACTTCTCCTTCCAATCTCAACATAAGTGTCATGTCCAGAGACAGCTCTCTCCCTTCCTCTAGGGTGTCCATCTACCTGTAGTTCCACATTATGGTGTAAATATTTAATTGTGTAATTAGTTAAGTTTCCACCCATCGAATTCCTGTCTGCGGTGCCTCTGCTCTCTCTGGGCCTTGCTCTCCTAATCTATAAAATGGGTGACAAGGCTCCAGGGCTCGTTCTAAATAGATGCCTGGGGCGCCAAGCAGGCCAAGCAAATATAATGTGGTCCTCATGCTTCTATGGAAATTCTGCTCCCCAAGGGACTTCCACTTAGTCCTGCCATAGAAACAGCTTCCAAAATCCCCTTGCCGCCACTGTGATGGAAGGCAAGGTTCCTGGCTTTCTCTCGTAAGAGGTGAATTGAATCCTGAATGCAGAAGGCATTCTAAGGCCGGTGACACCAATAAATGAACACAGATCTTTCCTTTTCCAAAGAGTCCTGGAGACCCTTCTCTGTCCAGTTTCCTGGGTGCTGGGGATCAAAGGTAAATCAGTCACACTCCCTGATTTTTGTGAGCACAGAATTGAATAGAGAAACATATATATATATATATCCATCGATCCATCAGGGAGAGAGGAAGAGAAACAAGAGCAATATCTCCCATTTACCGAGGACATGCTATGTTTCAGGCAGTGCTAAGCACTTTATAAATACCATTTCATTATCTCCTTTCAACCCCATCCAAAGCCCTCTGAAGTGTTAGTAATAGCCTCATTTTGTAAATGCAACATCTGAGGCTTAAAGAGGTGAAATTAGTGTCCCGGCTCCATGAAGAGCGATGGGCTTTGCTCTGTTTCTTTGCCAGAGGTTATCCCTGCCTTAGCCAGAATGTTCCCATATCTTGAGGGAGGTAGCATGCTGTAATGTTGGAAAGTCTTGGGTTCAACTCCTGGTTCTGACCCCAATTAGCCCATGACTTCTCAAAGCCTCAGGTCCCTCAGCTGGTAAGGTAGGAAGAGCCTCACCTTCCTTGCAGGGTGATTTTAATGTTTCAATGAAATAAATGAAACAGATCTTGTGAATGTTTCTTGTACCTTTCAACAGAAGAGGCTGAAAATATACAAGCTATCCTTGCTCCTGGCAAAGCTCAGTAAGACAGCAGGTAGAGTGTGACTCCTGCCATGGAAACAGAAATGAGATGAGTTGTGCTCCGCATGCCTTCTTCACAAAATTTGTCCTCTCTGTGGACAGTTTGAAAGAATTAAAAAATTAGAAGTTGTCACTGAGCAAATGACTAGCTACTTTAATTTCCATATGGACTCTTGTCTCAGACACCGAGAACCTTTCGGATGTGACTCTTCTATATTCTGAACCTGCGTAAGCCAGTAAATTGGCCACTTTCTAAACACATTTTTCTTAATCTCATGTCATGAGGAAAAACCAAAAAAAATAACCTAGCAGAAGCCCGAAGAGGACTTATGGCTGAGGGAATCTAGGACGGACTTGGCCTTGGCAATAAAGAAAGACTAGCAGAGCTCGATGACAGCAATTACCGTAATAAAGAGAACAGTATCTGTCCAGCAAGGCACCAGCTAGGTGATGAGGCTGGGGTGGCAATCCAGTGAGCTTTGATGATGAAATTAAGCCTCAAGACTTCAGCCAACAGGATGTGGAAAGGGAACAGACGCTGGACACTTAAGCCCTGGTGAGAACTCTGGATCCTTCACCTACCTACTGTGGGGCTGTGGGGAAGTGGCTCCACCTTTCTGGGCCACAGATGCCATACTGGCAAAATGGAAAGCATCATACACGTATTCACTCAACAAACATTCACTGAGCACCTACTCTGTACTAGGTACCGTTCTAGGCACTGGAGCTACAGCTGTGCCCAGGACTGGCAAGCCCCTGCCAGTGGGGCTGAATTTATATAGAACAGTGAGTCAGAAACAGTAGTAGTAATGAACCCACCACTGATTCTGTCCTCAATCCCTCCTACCTTCAGAGGCAGACAGAATAGCCATTGTGTCCCCGCTATACAGATGAGGAGACTGAGGTCCAAGAGCACACCCAGCATTAGGTTGCAGGCCACCTGCCTCTTTCCCCTTTCCCTGTTGCCTTCAGTGAACCAGATCTTATTGCTAAGTGAGACCCCAGGACAGACACTGTGCAGGCTTCTGCCTCAGCCTGTAATTCATTCTTCAGTGCCGCTGTGTGCAGCACCTGCAAAATCTGCTATGGGAATTGGCATGTAGTCCCACAACCCTCCCTCTCCTGCCTCTATATGATTGTGAGCTCTTCCAGGGCAGAGGCCATTGTGTCCCCAGGGCTTGGCATAGGGTCTAGCACCCAAGAAGCGCTCAGGGAACGCATATTGAGTAAGAGAATGGATGAATAAGGAAGGAAGGAAGGAAGAGGGAGGGAAAGAAGGAGGAAAGGAGAGAGGCAGGGAACGAGGGAAGGCGAATGTCTGGCTTACATCACACCGTAGGTATTGGGTGAGTGGATAGATGGTGGACGGGTGGACAGATGGATGGAAGGAAGGAAGGGTGGATGGACAGACAGAAGAAAGAAAAGAATGAGGGAAAGATAAACAAGTAGGGATGAAAGAGGGAGAAATAAACCTTCTTTGGAAGAATCAATGAATGTTGAACAGATAAAATAAAGATGGAAACGCAACTCAGGCTCCTTTCTCTCCCCGAGCTCTCCACACAGCCTTCAAGGCCCAATTAAATCTCACCTCAGCTGTCTGTTTTAGACCACAGAGACTGATCTTTTTCTAACCTCGTGGTGTCCCCGTTGTCTAATTGCCAATTAGCATCTTGGTTACACACTCTCCCTTCCCCGGATTGAAACCAACCACAGCACTTGTTGACCCTGAGCAGCGGTTAAATCACGGGGCTGTCGGAGGAAGACTGGCTGCGACAATTTTGACTGCCACTTCTTAACAAAGTCACTGAGAAAGCCAGTCCAACTCCTGGAGGCTTCGCTGTCCTCGGTGTGAAATAGAGACACTGTCCCTGCCTCAGAGAGGTGTTAGGAAGACTGCCCGCAAGAAGGTAGGCGACAAGCTCCTTGTGAGGTCTGGCACACACAGCAAGCACTCCCTCGAGTTAGTTGCTACTATTATTATTGTTTGTCTGAGCCGTGAGTGTCTCGTCTACCTAACAACACTGGAAGGTTTTAAGAGACAGCTACCCTCTCCTCTCGAGGGGGCATGCGCACTCAGCCCTAACACAGGACTAGGTTTCCAGAGTGCTTACTGGGTGATGCCCGTGTCAACCCGAGTCCAGGTCATTTCGTTTCTAAACACCTATTGTAGGTGAGATTTAATTTGCCAGGGATTTTATTCAAGCCAACTTTTCAGAGCTGTGTTTATTAGAGCAAACCCAGAAACGAGTAACGGATCAGTCTTGGCGCATGTTCTCAACAAGCCTGTGGGTCCTCTGATCCCCTGGGGTTATCAACGGGTGAGGACACAACAGTGTCCCAGAGCGGGGAGCCAGCACCCCTTCCATCTGCATCAGCTGGGGTGGGGCCTGGTTAAGATGAAGATTTCTAGGATCCAGTCCAGACTTACCAAATCAGAAACTCTTAAGAGCAAGGCCTGGGAGTCTGCATT